>NC_056728.1:909480161-909665027 GCF_019279795.1 Protopterus annectens
TGACAGCAGCAGTCCATGTCCTGAAGGTGCCTGGCCTGGAGACTGAGCAGGAGGAGCATGTCGGCCCTGTGAATGTGTACTGGGTGCCTCAGAGTGATGTAGCACATCCCACATGTGTCTGTGGAGCCCATTATGAAACAGACCTTGGACCTGACCTCAGGGGACAGGAACATGTCTGTGTGTGCCCCCGGGGGGAAACAACATCCCTTGGGTTGGTTCCACCTGATGGTTTTGCTGGACCAGTACAGGAGGAGGTCCCAGGGTGGGACACACATGTGATGTGGCCAGGTAACATGGGCAGATGGGTCTGGAGAGGTGGTTCTGCTGGCCAATAATACATATATATATGTTATTGTGTCACTGTTATAGAACATATGTTGATAGTAATAGTCTACACAATATCGGATATCCCCAATAACACAGAATGTCAGATGTGCAGCAATCACAAAGCAGCCATACCACAGGCATGTATGGAACCATAGTGGCCCTGACAATGGCATACAGGTGAATAGTCTGTAACAGGCCAGCAATGACAGTGTCCACACAGGGAACATGGCTACAATCACATAGCAGAAAGTGTGGTACAATACAATATCTGTCCCACTGATAGGTAAGCTGTAGCCATACCTAATGAGTTGTGTGTGCAGTTTGTTGTAGCTGATATGGTGGGGGGGGTTACAGAGATGTATATTAAGAACTGTGGTAACCTTGCTGTATCAGTCCTGTTTCCATCTTTATGTCCTTCAGCCAAGATGTCACATGCACGTTTGCCAACGTATTCAGCGGCAGAGAATGAAGTGCCGATCACATACTTAATCCAGCACTACCCTGTGCTGTTTGGCAAGGCTGCACATGACCAGCAGGAGTGGACTGCCCTGTGGAATGACATAATCCACAGGGTCAATGATGTCGGACTGCACAACCACAGTTATGAGCAGGTCCGGCATCATTGTATTGACCTGATTCGCAATGCCCGTCAGTGTGCTGCTGCAGTCCAAGTGATTACCTTGCCATGGGGGGGGCCATGCCATCCATCCCCCCAACACGTAGCACCTGCCTATCCGGCCAGCCACCAACCGGTGGACACCTTTGTGGAGGTGGATGTCACCCATTCACCGGCTGAGTAGCGTGCAGGTAAGGACACAGGGCACATCAGTAGACCACTGTTGAGTATACATCCGCATTGGTACAGGTAGTTCCTGCATATCTGACATGTCATAGATATATTGTGTTGCTGCACAGTAGTAGTGATAAGCAGATGTCCAGATGTGATAGTATTGTGGAAATCTACTGTTGATGTATTGTAATACTGCACCCACCCTGTAGCACTGCCACAGGTGTGGCCACTGGCATTGCATCTCTCACCCTCTTATGTAGATCCCACTGGGATACCACCAAGACAGCAGCCTGTAGCTGGTGAGTATGGTTTATGTAGATGCTTGCCAACACACCGGGCATGTAATGGCAATGGTATATTCCATGCACACATCTAACATACCTACCCAGAATGCATGGTGTACATGTGCACGTATTGTTGCTGTGAAATGCACGGCATCAGACACCTGCATGATAACTAACATCCTGTCATTGCAGAATGTGTCCACAGGGAGTAACATAATGGTGGGAAACATGGCCTGCAGTAGGGACATGTTTGGAACATCACCCATATACAGTGTAACACCAGTGTATATACCTGTAGGACAATGGCAACTGTTGCAGAGATACACTATGGCATATGGCATTATAGTCCATATTATCAGCTGGGACTACGCTGTAACATGTGGTGTTCAGTGTATGGGACACTGCAAAATGATACACGTGTAGGTCTTACTTGTCATGCATCTGCAAAAAGGCTGAAGGAGGGGGGTGTCAGCATGACACACCAGTGCACTGCAGCAGGGATCCTAAGGATGCTAAGAATGGCAGTATCTGCACATAGTCAGGTTCAGGACCTGTGGTAGATGTAACACTACCCCCACAGCAATAGTGACGGCAGTGTGTGAACACCAAGGGATGTGCACATGAGTAGACCTTGCAATCATGCAGAGTAGGGGACATGTGTAAGGCAGACTGAACATAAACTGGCAATTGCAGATGGCCCACGCTGGTATATCCCTACCAGGAGTAGCGACTGCTGTAGTACACACAACAAGAGGTGCATCAAACTGTCATAGCACACATATGCTTACATACAGTGTATGCATTGTGGTCAGCATCCACACACCTAACACATTCCATAGACACTGCATGTGAAAGTACAGGACATATGTATGGCCCTTGCTAAACACCCAAAAGAGTGCCAGTGGTCCCATTCCAACAACTACCACTACCCACCCCAGTTCTTTAAACATGCCCCCCAGCATTCCTCTACATCCAATTCCCACTAAATTAATAGCCAAACTCCTCAAAAAACTTAAACCAACCAAACCAGCCACTGACAATCTTCCAGCAGACTTCCTTCAGTTAATTGCAGGGGCTATTGCCTATCCCGTATCTATACTCATAAATAGGTCTATAGCAAAATATAAAGTTCTTAACACATGGAAAATATCACATATTATTCCACTCCACAAGGGAGGTACCTCTCTTGAACTCACAAACTATCGCCCGATCACAATTCTATCTCCACTGTCAAAAATATTTGAGAGAGTAGTTCATTCTCAACTAATGAATTACCTCCAAAATAACAAATACTATACAAATCTCAGCATGGCTTTAGACCTTCCCATAGCACCACCACAGCATTACTCTCAATTACCAACATAGTCAGTTACCATAGGAACAAAGGATTATTTGTATCCTCCATATTCCTAGACCTATCTAAAATGTTTGATATGGTTAACCACTGTATATTCCTCAAAACTCTAGCTACCCTTAACATGAGCTCCTCCACTATATCATGGTTCAACTGCTTCTTATCAAGCCGTCAGCAACAGTCCTATGGCAAGACCAATTGCCCCCCCATTACCAGTAGCCATAGGAGTCCCTCAGGGTTCCATCCTTGGCCTCTGCTGTTCTCTCTATTTACAAACCAAATAGCTTCCTCCTCCCTCTCTGCCTCAATAGTGCAATACACAGATGACACCACTATTATAAGTGCCACCCCTACTCTAAAGGAACTACAAACCCTCACTCAAAATAACTTTATTAAGGTGAAGCATTGTTCACTAACATTAAACTTATGCTTAATCCAAAAAAAAAAACTAATGCTCTTTAGCCCTGGTAGATACCTCCTCTAAACAATGAATTTACCATAACATTCACTGACAATACTCTGATCACCCCAACCATGCACACAAAACTGCTAAGCATTGAAATAGACAATAACCTAAAATTTGACATACACATTGCACAAGCAATCAAGAAAATAAACAAAAAGCTTGTTCTCCTTTATAGGAACAAACACTTCATCACTAAACATACTAAAGCCACTATAGCAAGAACTCACCTCTTATCCATCCTCCTTTATGCCTCCCCCATCATGACTAATCTCCACCGCACAGAACTAAACCAAATGGAATCTTGTTACAACAAGATAGCCAAGTTTGTAACTGATGCCTTTTATAGATCCCACCACTGTCTATCGCTTAAACAACTCAACTGGCTGGAGTTACCTCAATTACTCCTACTCAATCAACTCTCATTAGCACACAAGTTCCACTACTGTCCTGACAAAACCCCAGCACTTCTGCAACTAATACAGCCCTACGTCACCACTAGAGCCTTAAGATCTGCTAACCAAAACCTCATAAATGTCATCAAACATAGAAACAATGCTGGGAAATCTCTCTTTGCATGCACTATTGCCAGAACCTGGAATTCACTCCCAAGCCAAATTTCCTCTACCACCTCTCCTACCCATTTCAAAAGACTCCTGAAAACTCATTATGAAAACAGCTGGCTTTGTTCATGCTATACCCCTGGCTAACCAACCCCACTGCACTGTTTGCAGGGATTCCATCAGAGATCACCTGTATCCCCTGGTATACTTGTTAAGCCAATGATATGTTCCTTCTAACTCAATGACATATACTGTATTAAACAAATTCCCATCTTGGGAAAACAAAAATGTAAAATGTATGGGATTGTATGTAGTATATACAACAAAAACTTGTAAATAATTACTGTAAATATGCTCATAAATATTTCTTTCATAGAGATCATATGTGTTTAGGCTGCTTATTTGTTCTCTCATATATGTAATGTGATGTTGGAGCTTTTCTCCCCGGACCTCTGATAAAAATGTACATGTATCCAGTCGGACTTTCCCGGTTAACAAATGTAAAATAAAATAAAAATAAAATAGGTTACATATCGGGCACAGGTTACATTAATATATGCAGTGATGCGGTCCCAATGCAGATCACGGATGGGTGCATCATATCAGGAAGGGTGTGTACACCCCCCATAGCCATGGTATGCTCTGATGGTTGTTAGTGTAAGAGTATTGGATTGGTCAAACATGGTCCACTGATGTTGAGAGCTGTAAATCAGGCATCAGCCATTCACAAATGACAACTGTCCAGATATCACCCCAGGTATGTGTTGCTGAAAAACATAGGGGCTATGAGTTTTAAAGCTGACATAACTGACACAGTGCTACACATTCTGCAATGGGTTGTACACCTGTGAGGTATGGTGCACAGTACATGGCAGGGTTCAAACAGGTGCACAGTAATACTGTGTACATTGGTGCAGTGGTATCCAGGGGAAGGGGCATCACCTAGTGATATAGCACATGCATCACACACATGTATACTGTTGCTAGCATGGATTGACTATAGCTGAACTGCATGCTGTTCTGTACAATATGTTCTGCATGTCGACAGATGGTTAATAGGAGGACTGTGTGTACTATCATTGTGCAACCTCACGTGTGTGTGTGTGTGTGTGTGTGTGTGTGTGTGTGTGTGTGTGTGTGTGTGTGTGTGTGTGTATCCTGGTGGTTAGTTAGTCTGTTGGGTCACTCTGGTGAAGTGGAGGGAGGTTGATGCATGTAGAATGCATGTGTGCATGTGTGTGTTTGTGTGGGTTGCCATGTATGCACATCTGAGCTTGTGGGGTGTTCATATAGCTGTACCTCCCTTTGGGACAGTGCAGTACATGGACATGGACTGCAACATTACAAACCAGAAATACCTGTCATGTGTGTAATCACAGGACAGCTGATAGTATAATATGGTCTGTAGCATGGAATCGGCATTGAGAAGAAAGGTAGACTCCAGGTAAACCCTTAATATCACATTCAGCAGGGAGGTCACCTACAACCCACCTCCCTGGACTACATGAAAAGAGACATAGAGGAGCTCTCTGACCATGTAGCCCAGGCTGGTATGATCCTGACCTTGAGTAGCATCTTGCCCTCACCAAGAATGATGCCACAGTATAAAGACAAAATGATCAGTTTCAACAAATGGCTAAAGTATTGGTGTCATTCAAAGGGGATCCAGTGTCTGTCAGCCTGGGATGACATGCTTGACAAGCCACATTGCTTCGCTAGGGACGGCTTGCACCTGTCACCCTTAGGCTTTCGTATACTGGCCAAGGCTCTTGCCACCCCCATAGTGCCTTTTTTAGGCAAGGCTCAAAGGACAAACCCACCTCCATAGACAACCCAAGGTTAAAAAAGTAAAGGTTATGCTACTCAATGCCAGAAGTCTAAACCTCAAGATGCACGCATTTGAGACTCTCCTCAGTATGGAGAAAATCGATGTCTGTGCAGTAACAGAAACCTGGTTCAAGGCTCCTGGGAGCACCCCAACACTACCATGTTATAACTCATACCATGCGTTTCGGCCTCAAAACTGGGACCGAAGCACAAAAGGAGGGGGAGTATCTATATTCATCAAAGATACCTACACCTCCAGGTTGGTGGCACTGCACAAAGCATCGGAAACCATCCATGTGCAACTAACAGCGGGCAAAACTGCCTTTCAGTTTGTAGCCTGCTACAGAACACCCTCCCTATTACAGGAACCCCACTTGGCATTCCTGAGAACACTGGTGAATATGAAGGTCTCCCCAAACACTATGTTATTGGATGACTTCAACTACCCAAACATTGACTGGGAAAACTATTCAAGCCCAAACACCCTCGCCCAATGGTTCCTTGAATTTATAAACTCTAACGCAATGGAACAACTGGTCACCACTCCCACAAGAGGGAACAACATATTGGACCTGGCCATCACCAACATGGAGACTCTATGTTCCACACCAGAGGTAAACCACTCATTGGTAAGATCAGACCATAAACAAATTTCCCTGGACATCCATATCCCATCCCCACCCCCAGCTAAGGAAATCACTGTAAAGAATTTCTCAAAAGCCAACTTTGCACTTCTCAAGACTGAGGTGTTATCCTTCAAAGCCCCTGGGCCAGAGAATAACACAGCCCAATCCGCAGAATCCTTTACAAATGCATTCTATGAGCACCTGCAGGAATGCATGGATTGTGCTATCCCAAATAAAACCAAGACTCACTCCTCCAAAAATAGGAGACCAGTCTGGTGGACCCTGGCCATAAATAAGCTATGCAACAGAAGGAGGAAGCTACTACATGACAGAGCAAAATCCCAAAAAGGGAAGGCATCTCTGATCAGTATTAGCAAGAAACTTCAATCCCTCATAAAATCATCAAAGGTCAGTTTCGAAAGAAAAATTGCCCTAGACACTAAAGATAATCACAAGGCCTTCTTTAGTTATGTCAGGAACATGGGCAGAAACTCCCAGATATGCTCTGAATTGTTG
This sequence comes from Protopterus annectens, assembly GCF_019279795.1. NCBI lineage: Eukaryota > Metazoa > Chordata > Ceratodontiformes > Protopteridae > Protopterus > Protopterus annectens. The sequence continues at coordinate 909,486,912 of NC_056728.1, forward strand.
CATAATGGTACAAAATATACCGAAACTACAGACATAGCCAACATCCTGGCAGACAGATTCAGTGCAAACTTCTCCCACCCTTCCCCCCCAAAGGAGCAAGTGCCTGTCCCAACTGAATGTAACCTCCCTGACATCACAAATGCACAGGTGAAAGCTGCTCTCTCCAAAGCAAAAAACACAGCATCTATGGGACCGGACGGTGTCCCAGGCTATGTCTTACATGAGCTCCAAGAAGAACTGAACCCTCACATTAAGTCACTGTTCAAACTTAGCCTTACTACAGGATATGTACCCAAAGAATGGCGTACTGCTACAGTGGTCCCACTCCACAAAGGTGGTGCCACAACGGACCCTGGAAACTATCGCCCCATAAGCCTGACTAGTCTGGTCTGTAAAGCTATGGAGTGTATTATCATGGAACTCATAAACATAGACTTTGGGAGCCTCCAGACACTGGACCCCACCCAATTTGACTTTGTTAAGGGCAGATCTTGCCTCTTAAACCTAGTTGATTTCTTTGAAACAGTTACCAAAGCCATAGATGAGGGCAAGGTAGTCCACACAGCCTACCTGGACCTCACAAAAGCCTTCAACACAATACCCCACTCGGGCATTATAAATAAGCTTACCAGCTTAAATATCAACCCCTATATCACAAGATGGGTTGCAAACTGGTTCAGAGATAGAACCCACATGGTCAGAATCGCAGGTGCCATGTCCGAATCCAAACCAGTTACAAGTGGCATCCCATAGGGCTCAGTTCTGGGACCTCTCTTGTTCGGTATATACTTTTCTGAGGTTCAGGCTAACATGGGGGGATTATGGCTGACAAATTTTGCAGATGACTACAAACTGGGGGCTATAATTGAATCTCCAGCTGACACAAACATCCTCTAAAAGGGTCTCACAGAGATGGATGCTTGGTGCCAGAGCCACGGCCTCAAGCTAAATGCTAAAAAGTGCATAGTCATCCCCTTTGGGAAAAACAAGGTGCCCACAAATTACCACATAGGTGGTAATCCATTAAGTATGGAAGAAGTAATTAGAGATTTGGGGACCAACGTAGGTAGTAATCTCTCCTTTGATAATCACGTTGCCAAAGTGGTTAGAAAGACCTTCTATATAGCCCACCTTATCATGAAAGGGTTCGCATCTAGATCAAGAGAGGTCATTGTGCCCCTCTACTCATCACTCATCAGGCCCATAATTTAATACAATTCCCCTTTTGGGATGTACCTTACCCGACACCTGCAGCAACTGGAGAGACCCCAAAAGTACCTCACCAAGAGGATCATGGGCTTCAAACAGATGTCCTATGCAGCTCGAATAAAGAAACTCCAGCTCTACTCAGTTGCTTACCACCTACTCAGAGGCGATCTATGCCTGACGTACAAAGCCATGCCAAACCCAGAATTAATAGACATGCTCCACCTCAAAAAATCCAAGCCCCTTAGAGCTACACGCTCCCGGGACCTAAACCTCAGCACAAAAATAAATAGGACATGCTGGAGGGACAGATTCATTTCCCAGAGGCTCCCCTCACTCTGGAATAGAATCCCAATTCATGTTAGACATAGCCCCTCGCTCACCCTCTTCAAGCGAAATCTTGACGTGTGGATGGGAAATTGCAAATTCACCCCTGGGATCTCTTCTGTGTCCCTGCTAGACAGAGGCACAGTAAACTAATCTTAAAAGGGTACCTTCTGTGGCCTACTTTACAGAGGCACAGTAGGCTAATCTAATAGGGAGGCAGAAGCCAAATACACTTTGGCTAGGCTTATAAATGCCTTAGGGCAGATAGCCTAGTATCTACCTATGAACCTATGCAGCACTACTGTTGCATTGGGGAAGTACTAGTCAACACCAGGGAGTGTCTCCATATATTACATGATAGGCTGAATGAGCAGCATATCTGGCATTTACTGAGCATTACATACACATGCCACACTAGTGCATGATATTATGGACAGACCATAGTAGCCCACACATATAGGGGCCATGCTCATGATGTCCAGACATACAGAGGGTGCATACCAAATGACAGCACTGAGGCCATGTAAAACCACTACACAAAGGTCAGGGAGGTAATGTAGTAACAGGTCTTTGTGGTGTGACCACTTGTTTAGGCATTTAGAGGACAGATATGTTAAGGAGTGGTATCAATGTGTGTATGTTAACAAGTGTGATGCAGGATGGGGTACCACATGGACATAAACGTGGGACTGTCTGTAAAGCTATGGACAGGTAGGTGTTACGAACGTGTGTGTGTGTGTGTGTGTGTGTGTGTGTGTGTGTGTGTGTGTGTGTGTGTGTGTGTGTGTGTTTGTGTGTGTACTGTTAGGCAATGCTGTACAGGTTTTAAAGTGAGATTATTGTTTTCCCCCACAGGTGGCAAGGTGGGTCAGAGTCCCTCCTGCATGCAATCTGATGTTGGTGTCCATACAGGCACCAAAGATAATGATAGTACTGTTGAGGCACAGGTGGGGTTGTAAGGGGCCGACACTGAGTCAACATTTGACATCCCCCTTTTAGCCACCCCAGCCCCGCACACAGTTTCAGTGCCTATACGTACCCCATCATCAGTGGCCATAGTGGAGGGACAGCTGGCATTTGGTGGCAGTGCACAGGAAAGTGTGGTAACCATGCCTACTGTGTCTGGTCACAGCAGGCATAGCCGAATGTCCGGCAGGGCACCACATAGGCGGATGTCCCAGGGCACTCATGGTAGGGCCGCTGGACATCATGCTCCTGGCATAAGTGACATAGCTGGTACCAGTAGGCGCATGTTTCAGGCTGTTATGGCAGAGCATGCACATATGGAACATTACACCAGACAGGGTCTGAGGCTGCAGAGGGCTGCTCTCACATCTATAAGCGACAAGGTGTACATGTGTCAAAACAAGGATGCCCTGTGCAAATGATGATACCTGTACCACATCCCTGTCATCAATGCAGGGACAGGCTGATATGGTTCTGATGCACATGGTGACTGTACTACAGGGTACCACAGTCGTGCAGTATACCATGTTGTAAGGAGTAAAGTGTAATGCATAAATGGCATGTAGTGTACCCACCCAGCAATGCTGCATTATAGTTGTTAGTAACACTGGTTGATTGCAGTCCCTATAATGTTATCCATTTGTATTGTAGGTGTACATGTGTCAGCACGAGGATGGTCTGCAGTCATATTCCACAATGGGGTATGTCATTGTGGTGACACCATGGCTGTGACATATCTGGGGTACAGTTGAACACATGTCACAGGTTATTAAAAGGTTATTGCCTGTGCCACATGGACAGGTGGCCCACTGAGACATGCATACACTTCAACGTGATGTAGACCCATCCACATACATGTACAGTGTTACTTGGTAACACTGGGACTAGATCCCTGCCTAGCTATGTAGTGATACTGAAGTGTGTGGCTTACATTGCACACACCACACAGCATTTAGGGTGAGGTGTGTCCCAGGTTACATGTTACATGCAGAACATCCCCAGACATGTACAGTATGCTAATGGGGGATGTAATGGGTGTATATGGACAATACTTAGTGTGACATACTGTCATATACACATTAACAGACACATAACAGCCAGACACACATCTGAGATACCAGGGGCTATCGCTGCTAACTAACTTGACTGTGTGTTCAATGTGTTACAGGTAGCCTGCACACAGCACATGCATAACTGACTTGGATTGTGGTATCAGTTACCTGTATGGTTGATGGTGACAGTGGTAACCATAATGTGTTACATGGGGCATATACTGGGTGTACCTTGGTGTACTGACAGTGTACACAGCGCCCATATCCCCCAGTGGATACTGTACTCCTAAAACCCCATGATGACCCTCTGTCATACCCACCATCACACATTGGCCATGACTATGATACAACCCATAGTATACCCCAACAGTGGTACTACAGGAATATGCATCTAATGCACATGTGTATTAGGGTGATGCATTGTCATGCCTCACTTATATGCAGCAACAACACTATCTGTACTACTGTATTGCAATGGGTATTGTAAAAGGAGTATGTGGCCTCGGAATGTTGTACCCTACAGATATATGGACATGCACAACTACACACATACATGCCAGAACACAATGGGTATCCCATGCCTATCAACCCATTTGTAAAACACTGTTGTGCTGGTACTACAGGGCTCATGTAGCCAGTATGGGTGGGAGCTTAGCAGGGTACATGTAATGTCCCATACAGCAGCAGCCACAACTGACTATGGCAATGGGTGTTGCATTGGTTGTGAAGGCCCTCATGGAATTCTCAAGTACAGGTGTAATAACACACAGACACTGCTATACTTAGTCATGCACACGTACACGTGTCAGTACAGGGCAGGTGGTCATAGCTGTGTACCTAGCTGTTGTCCAAGGGGAGATGGGTTGTGTAGGGGTTGTGTTTACAGTGGTATCCTGGAACCTGCCACGTGGCAGCAGGCAATCTATCAACAGACACTACTGTGGTGACCCTCAGGGTGAGAATGACATGCATCAGCCAATCCTTCAGGTGATTTTTTCACATGGCCACTGAGGTGATCAAGTTGATATGTATGCAACATGCATTACAACACATGGCTAGTGTCTGTGATGGAGACCTGTACCCAAGCATGTTTGGTTCACTGTTGTAGTGTAGTGGAGGTACCTGTGGCATGTGGTGCATACAGGGTGACATCTCCTATATGTGCCAGTTCTTACACAGCTGGGCTTACATGTCAGTGTCAATCAAGCTTAGGTTGCCTGTACATATCCCAGCTGGATACCTGCCATCTGCATATCTGTACAGGGACCGACAGTCATCAGCTTGTCAAGTAGCTATGCAGTAGCATGAGTGTGTTGACAGATAGACATCTGACAACAATATGTATACCATAACTACATGTTGGAAGCTCTCACTAACATGTGCTGTACAGACAGTAGTCTACAGTTACACTCCACATGATGGATCACTACCCAGTAAGGAGTATATACTGTGACAAAGGTCACACACCAGGGATACAACATGGAGGCCTCGGTGTCCAGCTATGTCTGCAGGTGTGCCTGTTGTCAGTACTACACTTAGCATTCTGCTCTTGCCTGGGTTAGCACTGTCAACAGTAGTACTGCCATGATACACTACATGCTAGTGTGACAGCACATACCCTGGGCTACTACACCTGTATGTAACACATTCACATGGATAATAGTGCTGTACAGGCCTCATATGTGTCTGTATCCCACACATGACACTTACACCCCTTGCTACTGTAATGACAGCACATAGGTGCATGTATTGTACATGACATTACATACACTTATTAATGATGTCATTATCCTGCTATGTTATCAGACTGGGTGGTGTGACCTGGTTACCAGGGCTAAGGCATGCTTACCAAGTATCAACACTGTTGCAATATAACAGCTGAGCTGATTTGCGCACTAGTAAGTGAAGTCTACACTGTGTAAGCACCCTTACATTTACCCATGGCTTAGCACCACTTAGCACAAACCCACGCAAACATGCTTTAAGCTGCTCAAAACTGTCTTAACCACTCTGTATCCAACAGCCCTTGTTCTGCCCAGCAACAAAATGAAAAGCCCTTGCAGGTCTTGAACCCAAGACCCTGTACACTGAAGTCACAGCACTTAACCACTATGCTATGACCACTGTGAAGACAGCTGTTGTTTTACTAATATAGCTGTCAATACACATATTGAGTAGTATTGAACAATTGCCTTTAGTTCCTAAATTGTGTAGTCCTTGTTATTAATATGACTGTTTCATCACTTATGTTGTTTTATCATAATGTGCACATAGCAGATACATACAGTGAGATACATCTGGGAGGGTGTACACAACCGTGAAGTTTACTCATGACAGGAATATGGTTTTGTGTATATATATATATATATATATATATATATATATATATATATATATATATAAAATAGGTCTATATATGTCTACATGTACATACACATGTATACTCATACATATATCTGTATACACATCTGTATAGTGCTACATATATATGGCCATGTGTACATCTCTTCGTATATATACACACACACACATATATATATATATATATATATATATATATATATATATATTTAGAAGTGCTACATAATCCTGAAAGCCCAAAATCCTGACACCAAAATCCTGAAAATCGAAACTCCTGAAAACTCAGAATCTTGGAATCCCAAAATCCTGAAAACACACAGGGTACCAACACTTACTATATTCCAGCACAATTACATACAGAAACATATTACCCTTCATCTATATGCAGGGGGGCGAAGCCTCCCAGCCCCCCACACCCACTGCTACTCAAATATAGCAACTCCGAGATTACACTTTAGTACACTAAGTGCAATCTCAGAGTTGATATATTTAAGTAGCAGGGGGTGTGGGGGGTGCAGGGGGGCATGCCCCCCTGGTTATACTTGGAGAAGAGTAATACAGTTTGTGTTTTATTTGTTTCTGTGTGTACTTGTGCTGGAATATAATACATGTTGGTATCCTATGTGTTTTCAGGATGTTGAGTTTTCAGGATAATGAACGTTCAAGAGTTTGGTCTTCAGGATTTTGGGCTTTCAGGATTCTGTAGTTCTCCATATACATATATGTATATATAGATATATGTGTATATAGATATACGTATATATTTATATATAGATATATGTATATATAGCTATATATGTATGCACATCCTATGGGTACAGATATGCCTAGTTATTTTGGTATATATGTAGATATCTATAACTATATGTCCATACATATCTATTCTGATATACCTACTACTGTCAATATATATGTAGATATCCATACGTATATGTGCATATCTATCACTATCTGTATATGTGTAGACATATATTGCTCTGTATATGTATATAGCTGAGTATTTATATGTATATCTATGCACATATTCATATCCATCTATGTATGTTGATATGTATATGTGTATATATCTATATAGATATCTGGATAATTATATATACACATATTTTAACCATATGTCCTGAACATGGAGTACACCCTACCTCAGTGTTTGTATGTATATCTATGTACATATACATATCCAGCTATGTATGTCGATATGTATATGTGTATATATCTATATAGATATCTTGATAATTATATATACATATATCTTCACTATATGTCCAGAACATGGAGTGTAGCTCTACCTCAGCCCCTATAGTCCCAACTTCATAGTGCAAGGGGATGTCAGGTATGTATAGCAATTATATTTGTAGACTATTGCTACTGTAATAGGGATTGTCTTCACAGACATGGTGTATGTGGGAAGTCACATCTGCTTTTAACATGTGTGCCATTGGCTACTGACAGACATCCTAAGGACATCATAGTACAGTACCACTGCTAGCACGTAATGCACCTGTGGACTACAGCAGAGATACTGGCCAATATATGTGGACAGTCTGACACAGTCTGGACAGTCCAAAGGTATACACATAACCCCTTAGTGCATGACATGTGGACCAAACCTGACAATGTGGATGTTAACAGCCATGTAGTTGGGTATAACATGTAACTACTGGTATACATTTGCCCCCATAGTTTATGCATTCACACACCCCTGTTTGTCCTGACACATAATAACCTCTGGTACAGAGGTGCCATGGCCACATACTACCTACTAAATATTGACATACATCTGTACAGCATCCCACTGCTTTGTCTGACATACATGACTGTTATGGTGGCCCAGCAGCAGTACATCTGGCAAGTATCTGGACATTACATCTCAGTGGGTAAGTACACTAAGCTGCTAGGCATGTAACAAAGCACTGTGCTACAGGCAGACTGGCTCAACACTGGCCTACATTTCCTATGGGGGAATGCACATGTACCGGCATATATAGCAGGCTCTACAGGCATGCCACAGCATAGAGTAACGTACACCTGTGTGAAAGTGTATAACGACAACCACTGTGAACACAGCCGCAGTCACATATGGTAAGCTAACATAATATTACAGTATATGGACTATCTGTTCAACACCAACCTCATATGTGCCACTCAAACACTACATATACTGGGCCACTACACAGTGTGGTCTGATGCCTGTATCTGGTATGGAACATGTGCGTGTATGGCCCTACAAACATGTAAGCTGATAGGGTAACATACGGTGGAGCAGCATGTAACATCAGATAGAACAGCACCAAGAACAATGACATCTACCACAGTCTATACACAGGCCAAGGTACATATTAACAATACACTCACTGTTGACAATCACCATAAGTACACAGACCTCAGTACTGTCCACACAACCACAGAATGTCCAGGTTATGTTATCAAATATAACCCCTACTATGCATAACATGTGTAGCAGTTTGATATTTCACTGTCTTGTTATCAGATATGATGTCACTAATTATGGTGTACAGCACATATGCACCTCTTACTGTATGACATATGTACAAAGGTTGACAGAGTTGTGGCTGGAGGCACATACACAGGGCCAATATTGACATGTTGCTGTAATAACCTCATACATTTGCTGTTGTAACAGGGTTTGTTGCAACATATGTCCTGTGAGGAATATGAAGTCAGTAACTCTCACGGCTGTCACCATCTACAGACTGCAATCCTCACACTACCTTCTGCGGTTCACAGATAGGTGCTCTGTGGGTAACACATTAAACAAAAGACACCACACACTGCCCAGTCTGCAAATGACCCTACAGATGGAGGTTTCCTCATAAACATAGCACTGACATGGCAGGTATTAAAACATGCATGACAGCCATATCCACACACACCCTGTTAAACCAACATTACTCCAAATGCAGTATAGCAGTACTTACAGTCTGTAGTCAGGCCAGGCACACCCTCCTCCTGTGTGTTGGCCTGTTTCCACAGTGTATGTTGTTAGAGGTAAATCCCCAATCCATTCGAGATGCTGTTTGCCAAACAACAAATCGAGTTCCTGCTCACAGTGAATGAAAAGGCCCAACACCAATATGATGTTCCTAGACATTGGAGTGTGTTTCATTGCAGTTGGCTATGGGAATGTTACCACAGCTGTTCCACATGCAATCAGCTAGAGGAGGGCTGGAATTCGTGCAGAGGCAATCAGCTGATCATGAGCATCACTTAAAATACACATGCTGCTGCCTAAGCAAACCAGGTGTAAGTCTCCACATCCACCAGAGAGGGCGTGAGAGAGGCAGACAGAGGCAAAGAAAGGTCAGGGAGGGATGGGAGAGTAAAACTTAAGCATGTTTGTGTCACACACCTACCAGTACAGGATAGCAAACCCCTGATGACTGTGTAGTGCTATCATATGTCTATGCAGTTACTGGAAGCACTACATAGATTACATGTTGAGGAGCCCTCAAAATGTATAAGTGAGTTATATCTGCAACAGGGATATGGTAGCTATACGGTAGGTGTAGTACTGATTGCATGAACAGGTGTCAGCTTCTACATAGCCACACTCTCAAAGGGATGCACACACTGACACATTTGGCAGGGCCAGGAATACAACTCATCACGAGTGGGATTGCCACAACACAGTACTGTGCAGGTATCACATGCTCCACAGGGGTCATACAGAGGTTATATGGGCAAAGGGTATGTGGAGGTGTCTGACATCAGACAGCATGGTTCAGTATGCCAATGGGGGTTGTAGTGAGTGTGAATGCAGTCATACGCATCATACAACACACACACAGACACAGGTGCCAGTACTGACATGCATGGGTGCTTTGCTTCACTGGTGTGTAGTAGTCAACTGTGCCAGATGGCTATGCAAGGCTAGGTGATGGGTATACCTTGGCATCAGGCCACATGACAATGGTCTGCATTGTGGCTCAGGGGTGTAGTGTCTGGATTTGCCTACACAGGTGGGTATTGTATTCACCATCCAGTCACCTGGGTGACTATTGCGTGTGGCCAATGCTGTGCATTGCTTGCCATGTATGTGTTCCTTAGTCCATGACATGGATGGTGTTTGGGATGTGCACAACTCCCACATGCATGTACAGTGACATGTGGAACTGTACCTAGTGTGTCTGGCCCATGTTGTGTACACAGATTATCATCAGATGTTCATAGGTTCATACTAGGCTATCTGCCCTAGGGCATTTATAAGCCTAGCCAGAGTGTGTTTGGCTTTCACCACCCATTTTAAATTAATTTTGCTATGCCCTTTTTTGAGGTTAGTATACTGTGCCTCTGTCTAGCAGTGACACAGAAGTGATACCCTGGGTAAACCTACGATCTCCCATCCACTCATCAAGATTCCTCTTGAAGAGAGTCAATGAGGGACTCTGCCTAATCTGGACTGGGATTTTATTCCAGAGTGAAGGGAGCCTCTGGGTTATGAATCTGTCCCTCCAGCATGTCCTATTTATTTCAGTGCTGAGGTTCAAGTCTCTCGAGAGCATAGCTTGATGGGATTTGGATTTTCTGAGGTGTAGCATGTCCATTAATTCCGGGTTGGACATGGCTTTATATGTCAGGCACAGATCGCCTTTGAGCAGGCGGTATGCCACTGAGTAGAGCTGGAGTTTCTTTAACCGGGCAGCATATGGCATCTGTTTGAGCCCTTTGATCCTCTTGGTGAGGTACTTTTGGGGTCTTTCCAGTTGCTGCAGGTGTCTGGTAAGGTACATCCCAAAAGGGGCATTGTACTCAATTATGGGCCTGATAAGGGATGAGTAAAGAGGCACGATGACCTCCCCTGATCTAGATGTGAATCCCTTCATGATTAGGTGGGCTATATGAAATGTTTTTCTAACCACTTTGGCCACATGGTTGTCAAATGAGAGATTGCTATCAACTTGGGTCCCCAGGTCCCTAATTACTTCTTCTGTACTTAATGGATTACCACCTATATGGTAATTTGTGGACACTTTGTTTTTGCCAAAGGGGATGACTATACACTTTTTGGTGTTTAGCTTGAGGCCATGGCTCTGGCACCAGTTGTCTGTTTCTATGAGGCCCTTTTGGAGGATGCTTGTGTCGGCTGGAGAGTCGATTATGCGCCCAGTTTGCAGTCATCTGCGAACTTGGTCAGCCACAGTTCTTCCGTGTTGGCCTGTACCTCCAAGAAATATATACCGAACAAGAGAGGTCCCAGGACTGAGCCTTGTGGGATGCCACTTGTAACTGGTTTGGAGTCTGACATGGCTCCAACAATTCTAACCATGTGGGTTCTGTCCTTGAGCCAGTTTGCAACCCATCTAGTGACATAGGGGTTTATATTTAAGCTGGTGAGCTTATCTATAATGCCCGAGTGGGGTATTGTATCAAAGGCTTTTGTGAGGTCCAGGTAAGCTGTGTGGACCACCTTCCCCTCGTCAATAGTCTTTGTGACTGTTTCAAGGAAATCGACTAGGTTTAAGAGGCAGGATCTGCCCTTAACAAAGCCAAACTGGGCAGGATCCAGTGTCTGTAGGTCCCCAATATCTTTATTTATGAGGTCCATGATGATCCTTTCCATAGCTTTGCAGACCAAGCTAGTCAGGCTTATGGGGCGATAGTTTCCAGGATCCGTTGAGGCACCATCTTTGTGGAGAGGGACCACTGTTGCTGTACGCCACTCTTTGGGTACATATCCTGTAGTAAGGCTGAGATTGAACAGTAGTTTTATGTTTGGGTTTAGCTCTTCTTGGAGTTCATGTAGGACGCAGCCCGGGACACCGTCTGGTCAAATTGATGCTGTGTTTTTTGCTTTGGAGAAGGCGGCTCTTACCCGAGCATCTGAGATGTCAGGGGGGCAGCACTCTGCTGGGATAGATATTTGCCCTTTTGGGGGAGAAGTTTGCGCTGAACCTGTCAGCTAGGATGTTGGAAATGTCTGTGGGTTTGGTGTATTTTTTTGTCATTTTGGACTAATTCTGAGCTTATCTGGGAATTTCCACCCAGGTTCCTAACATAACTAAAGAAAGCCTTGTGATTATCCTTAGTGTCCTGTGCAATTTTTCACTCGAAGCTGGCCTTAGACGATTTTATGAGTGCCCGTAGTTTTTTGCTAATACTGATCAGAGATGCCTTCCCTTTTTGGGATTTTGCTCTATCATGTAGTAGCTTCCTCCTTCTATTGTATAGCTTATTTATGGCTAGGGTCCACCAGACAAGATGTCTGCCTTTGGAGGATTGGGTCTTGGTTTTATTTGGGATTGCATGATCTATGCATTCCTAAAGGTGTTCATAGAATGCATTTATAAAGGATTCTGCGGTCTGGGCCGTATTTTCCACAGGCCCGGGGGCTTTGAAGGATTCCACCTTGGTTTTGAAGAGTGTGAAATTTGCTTTAGAGAAGTTTTTCACTGTGGTTTTCTGGGCAGGGGGGTGGGGTCGGGATGTGAATATCGAGTGAGATTAGTTTATGGTCTGATCTTACCAGTGAGGGATACACTTCTGGTCTGGAGCATAGAGTCCCCATGTTGGTGATGATCAGGTCCAGTATGTTTTCCCCTCTTGTGGGAGTGGTAACAAGTTGTTCCATAGCATTTGAGTTTATAAATTCTAGGAACCTTTGGACTAGGGTGTGGGAGATAGAGTAATGCTCCCAGTCTATGTTTGGGTAGCTGAAGTTGCCCAATATAATGGTGTTTGGAGAGACCTTCATATTTTCCAGTGTTCTCAGGAAGGCTGAGTGGGGTTCCTATATTTGAGAGGGTGGTCTGTAGCAGGCTATAAACTGGAAGGCAGTTTTACCCACTGTTAGTTGCACATGGATAGTCTCTGATGCTTCATGCTGTGCCACCAACCTGGAGGTGTGGGTATCTTTGACGAATATCGATACTCCCCCCTCCTTTTGTGGTTCAGTCCAAGTTTTGAAAAGCATGGTATGAGGTATAACCTGGTAGTGCTGGGGTGCTCTCGGGAGCCCTGAACCAGGTTTCTGTTACTGCACAGATATCGATGTTCTCCATGCTAAGGAGAGTTTCGAGTGTGTGCATCTTGAGGTTTAGACTTCTGGCGTTGAGTAGCATTACTCTTAGTTTCTTATCCCTTGTGATACCTATGGAAGTGGGTTTGTCTTTTGAACTTTGCCTAAAAAAGGCACTATGGGGGTAGCAAGAGCCTTTGCCAATATCCGAAAGCCCAGGGGGTGACAGGTAGAAGCTGTCCCTAGCGAAGCATCGTGGCTTGTCGAGCATGTCATCCCAGGCTGACAGGCATTGGATCCCCTTTGAATGACACCAATACTTAAGCCAATTGTTGAAATTGATCATCTTGTTGAAATTGATCATCTTATGCCAGTCTTGACCTCATGTGGCGGGAACTGTTAATGGACAGCAGACTGACCCTGCACCTACATTGATAGCATGATACCAGTATTCCCTGGTGTCAGTGGCATCTGTCCATACAGGCATGTGTTTCAGGCATGGTATGTCCTTTGTGGGTCACATTTGATGGCACCACAGGTGTTGCAGGTGTCCAGTGGGGAACATGGGGGAGGTGCACTGTCGGCATGTACATGCCTATTGGACTGATGGACAGGGTGCCATATCCTCTGTAGCCCACTGCAATCACACCATGGTTACTATCAGTGGACAATATGCAGGCTACTACCAACATATCGGCTGTTGCCTAGGCAAGTGTGTGTGTGTGTGTGTGTGTGTGTGTGTGTGTGTGTGTGTGTGTGTGTGTGTGTGTGTGTGTGCGTGCGTGAGACATGGGTTGAGAGTGTTCCCTGGGTAAGACAAGGGTTGTTAACATTGTTTAGCTGGCATTGATGTCAAATGTAGGGGTATGGATTTGCACCCCAGCCTCTCGGCTATTTCACATCTGTTATCCCAGTACGGTGGAATCTGTGATATATACTAAGGCTACTATATAAGAATTTTGCAAAACCCACTCCACATTGAGTCCAGTTGTTACACAATCACACACACCTCCACACAGGATACAAATGACAAACACAGACACACACACATACACATACATACATACACATACATACACACATACACACCTGTCATGGCTGGAATTAGAACTCCTACAGCTAGTATATTACACTACAGCACTACGCAGTTATAGGATGAGCCATGGAGATTACTGGAGTACTCATTCCCCAAAGGTGTATTTCACAGTGAATGGCATCAGCAGGATTGCCAAAGTAGGGCATTTGAATTGTACTGAGTGTGACTAGCCTGGAATTTGAATTGTACTGAGTGTGACTAGCCTAAAATGCATTGCTCCCTACACAGACATAGAAACAAAGACAAAACATTCAGAACTGCCATGTGTGGGAATAGAACCCCTACCAACATTCTATATCACACTATAGCATGAAGCTGTTATAGGACACACCATGGGGATTATTTTTTATTTATTTATTTTACATTTGTTAACCGGGCTAGTCTAGCTGGATATATGTCCATTTTCAGTAGAGGCCCGGGGAGAAAAGCTCCACAGATACAAAATTATAAGGAGACAAATTATAACATAAATTCAGTATAAAAAGAATATATGTTTAGTAACACAAAAAACAAAATTCCTAAGGAACACACTCAAAATATAATTATTCAGTAGAAACATTACAAAACATCAAGATTAGCAACATATATTTGATAATCCGTTGGAGAGAAAAAAGTAGAATGGGAGATAAGAAGGGAATTACAGAAGAAATACAAAGGAAGAAGAGAGAAAGAGGCAATAGTGTAGTGAGGAAAAGGGTAATGTGATGGAAAAGAGGAGAGGGGAGAGAAAAAGGAGGAGAGGGTAGTAGCATGGAGGAGAGTAACAGGGCAATAGGAAGAAGGAATAAGTAAAGTAAATAAGTATAGTGTAAAAATTCTAGTAGGAGGGGGAAAGAAGAAGATTAGTCAGGAGTCCTGCAGGAGCAGAGCCAGTGATTTTGGAAGTACAGTTTGATTTTTTTGTTTGAAGAGTGGTAAGGAGGGGATTAGAGTGATATCAGTGGGTAGCTGATTCCATATCCTTCCTACAGTATTAGTGAACAGAGAGTCACCAGCTAAGTTATGGGACTTTACAGATTTGGTCATGAGTTTAGATGAAGATCGAAGGGAGGTAAGATTACTGTAAGGGATTAAAAGTTGAGAAAGTATAGGGGTAGTATAAGGTTGGTACAGTATCTTGTGAGCAATGGTAAGTTGGGAGATCACAAGACAGTTTTGTAGCTCCAGCCAGCCTAGGAGTTTTAGGTTTTGACAGTGATGTGTTCTGAAAGGGTTACTGGTGGCAAAGCGGGCAATGCCATTATAACAAGTTGCTAGTTTATTTAGGTTGGCCTTCTTAAGGTTAGTGAAGATAGGTGAGGCATAAAAGAGGGTAGAAATAAGATGGGAGTGGGCAATAGTAGCTCTGGTAGACGGTGTGAGAAATGGTTTGATACGGTATAATGATCCAATTTTTTTATTAACAGTTTTGATGATGTTATTGATGTGTTGATCGAAAGTGAGATTGTTATCGATGGTTATTCCTAGCAGTTTAGTTGATGTGTCAGGAGAGATAACAGTGGTGTCATTAGATGAAATGTTGAAGTTTAATGGGGAGCCTCGAGTGGTAGGAGTGAAAAGGAGAAGTTTTGTTTTTTTAGCATTGAGGAGGAGGTGCCGTCTAGTGAACCAAGTTTCTACAGTGTTGAAAGTGGTTTGAGTTAGAGTGAGTAGCTCTGCGGAGGTAGATGCTGAGCAAATAATCGTGGAGTCGTCAGCATATTGGATGCAGGTAGCTTGTGGGATGATAGTGTTGAGATCATTTATGTAAACGGAGAAGAGCAGAGGACCGAGAATAGAGCCCTGTGGGACTCCAATAGAAACAGGCAGTAGAGAAGAGATGTGATTGTCCCAAAGAACGGCTTGATGCCTGTTGCTTAGATAAGACGTAAACCATTTAATAGCCAGGTTATCAAATGAGAGGGATTTAAGGATGTTAATAAGGGAAGAGTGGTTCACCATATCAAAAGCTTTAGATAGGTCAATGAATAGAGCAGAGGAGAGAAGATTTGAGTTGCGATAGTTGTTGATAGTATCAACGAAGGAAAGGAGGGCAGTGGAGGTGCTATGGTGGGGTCTGAAGCCATGTTGACAGTTTGCTATTATGTTGTGTGAAGAGAGATATTGTATGAGTTGCTGATGGATGCATTTCTCCATGATCTTAGCTAGTGGAGAGAGAAGGGCAATAGGTCTAAAGTTAGTGTACTCAATAGAGTTACCACCTTTGTGTAGTGGGATGATATGAGATATTTTCCATATATCTGGTATGGTTCCCTCTTGGATAGTCCTTTTAATGAGTATAGATATAGGGTATGCAATCTGCTTAGCAGCCTTTTGAAGAAAGAGAGAGGGGAGTTTGTCAGCAGAGGGGGTACAGGGTTTCAGTTTAAGAATAAGCTTGTAGATGAAGGAGGTAGAGATAGGATGAAGAGTGAAGTTATGGGGGGAATCAGCATGATTATCTGGAGGGTAAAAGTTAATAGTGTTCATCTGTTTAGCAAGTGATTGGATGGTATCAATAAAAAAGGTGTTAAAGGTGTTTGCAGTATGGCTAGGAGTTCCTGGGTCTGCGTTTATTGGGGAGGGAGTTTTAGCTGTACCAGGTGAAAGGAGTTTGTTGATTGAAGACCAGAATTGTTTGGGTTTATATAAGTGGGTTTCCTGAAGTTCACAGTAGTAGTTCTTTTTGTCAGAGATTATAGCTTTCTTTGTAAGGTTTCTAAGTTGGCAAAAGTGAAGAAAATCAGAGGTGGTTCTATGGTGTCTCCATTTGGCCCAAATTTTATTTTTGCTATGAATTAATTTCTTTGTTTCCTTTGTGAGCCAAGGGGCTATATTAGATTTCATTCTAATGGATCGTGCAGGGGCATGTTTATCTAAAATTAAAAGGAAGGTTGAGTTAAAGAATGATACTGCTTCATTAAGAGGAAGAGATTTCAAGAGGTTCCAGTTGCATGTTTTGAGATCATTTTGAAATAAGTCACTATTAAAGTTTTTGGTTGAGCGTATTATTCTAATGTTAGGGAGGTTTTGATAGTCAATCTTTTCTCTAGATATATAGGTTAGGCAGTGGTCACTGAGGTCATCAGGCATAGTTCCTACTTTGTATGAGACATTAACTTTGTTTATAAGTATCCAGTCTAAGATACTCTGTTTCTTATTTGGTTTATTTAGCCTTGTTGTAGTGGTAATGGATTGAGTAAAACCATGTAGGTTTATATGACTGGAGGGATTTTCACTATTAATAGTATTCCAATCTATATTAAAGTCACCCAGAATAATAGTTTCTTGGGGGTAGTTAGTGGAAACCCAGCTAAGGAAGTCTTCTAGGATTGGTATGTTTATGCCAGGTGGTATGTACATACAGATGATGTACAGAGCTTTTTGAGTATTTAACTGAAGTTTAACTATGATGGCTTCAGCACTGGGATCCAGGGTTGGGCATGCTGGGAGGGTGGAGATGCTAAGATGGTTCTTAAATAAAATTGCCATGCCACCACCTTTACGTTTAGTACGATCAAGCCTATATAAATTATAGCCTTGGGGTATAATCTCAGTGTCTTTGGTGGCTGGCTTTAGCCATGTCTCTGAGAGGCACAGAATATCAAAGTGGTGAATGTCTAACAGGGCATGTAAGTAGGGTACTTTGTTATTTACACTTCGTATATTTAGATGACCTAAGAGTAGGGTGTTATTGAAGTTGGGGTTAGATACTTGAGGGGAGGGATTTGATGGGCCTGGGTTGGGGTGAATATCACCGTCTTGTAGGGTAGGAGTATTATGTCTGTGTGTCAGGCTGCTTTTAAGAAGGGTTATTTGTTTCATTTTTTTATCAGGGGATAAGGCATAGGTTAGATGGTAGTGCCTATGGAATTTGGGAAGGTGATAGCTTGGGGTGGAGGTTGAATTTAAGAAAGAGGAAAGAGAAGTATGGAAGATAGATGTATGTTTATTGATAAAGTTTGGTTGGTTTTTAAGTGGGTTTTCAAAGAAGGTAAGAAGGTAAGAAGAATAAAGGGAGGTGGAGAGTAGTACTAATAATATCACCATGGTGGGTAAGTATGGAGCCATATGTAGAAGAGGTGAGGTAAGGGAAGTTATAAAGTAAATAGAGGAAGAGAGGATAAGAGAGGTAGAGTTATAGGTATAAGGCAGAACAGGAGAGAAGGAAAGTAGTTATAGCTGGATATGTGGGGGTGTGAAAGGAGAATGCAAAGTATAGGTGTAGGTGATTGAGAGTAGAAGCTTATGAGAAGAAGGTTAATTGAGGTAGAGGAGAGAAGCTAGTAATAGGGGAGTAGGTTGGTCAAGCAGTGGAGGAAGGTGAGGGGAGGAAGAGTGTGTGTTGAAGGGAGGGTTAGAGTTTTTGGCGGGAAAGAGGGCGAACGGAGCGGGATACACAGAATCCAGAGAGGAAGGAAAAAGTAACAGAGGAAGTAAGTAGAAGGCTTGAGATGGTAAATGTAAGGGGGAGTGGGTCACAGAGCACTACAGAGATGGAAAGGAATGGAGTGAGAAGGTGAAGGAAGGGAAATTATGGAAAGGAATAATCAGTACTGTAGGTCTAGATGTGTACGGAGTGACACCTAGTGGACAGAGAGGCAAGGTGCAGTGGAGAGTCACAAGGTTCTGGGGCAGGAAAGAAAAACAACATGTACTATTGGGAGGGGGAGTACAGGCTAAGTAAAACAGTAGGATAAGGTAGAGGAAGAAAAAACAGAGTAAGGGGAGAGGGGGCTGCTGCTGGCAAGCTTAGCTGGGAGCAATACAGAAACCACACAGATATAAATGGGCAAAGACCACAACTAAATTAAGTAAACATACTCTCTTAAAACCCGAGGTAGTAAGTTTGTAGAAGAGTGCAGGGGTCCAGAGCTTTCAAAGTTAGTGGGCAGAAAGTACCCTCGTAGAGTAGGGAAGAGTTTCACCCAGGCAAACAGTCACTGGGTAAGGCAGGAGAATTAGCTGGAACAGGAGAGAAAAGAGGGAGATAATAATACTGTACTGGAGTACTCCTTCCCCAAAGGTGTATTTCACAGTGAATGACAACAGGATTTCCAAAGTAGGGCATTTGAATTGTACTGAGTGTGACTAGCCTAAAATGCATTGCTACCAACACAGACATAGAAACACACACAAAACACCCACAACTGCCATGTGTGGGACTAGAACCCCAACCAGAGTTCTATAAAACACTACAGCATGAAGCTGTTATAGGATGCACCATAGGACTGCTGGAGTACCCCTTCCCCAAAGGTGTATTTCACAGTGAATGACATCAGTAGGATTGCCAAAGTAGGGCATTTGAATTGTACTGAGTGTGACTAGTCTAAAATGCATTGCTCCCTACACAGACATAGAAACACATACAACATATCGACAACTGCCATGTGTGGGAATAAAACCCCTACCAGAGTTCTATATCACACTGCAGCATGAAGCTGTTATAGGATGCACCATGAGGATTTCTGGAGTACCCCTTCCCCAAAGAAGTATTTCACAGTGAATGACATCAGCAGCCTTGCCAAAGTAGGGCATTTGAATGATAGTGAGTGTGACTAGCCTAAAAAGCATTGCTGTCTACACAGACACACACACAACAGTTGGCATATCTGGGATTAGAACACCTACCTAACTAGTTTATCACAGTACAGCAGTACGCAGTTACAGGATGCGCCACAGAGATTAGTGGGCTACAGCTTTCTGAAGGGTATATTTCACAGTGAATGACATCAGCAGCCTTGCCAAAGTAGGACATTTGAATTGTAGTGAGTGTGACTAGCCTAAAAAGCATTGCTCTCAACACAGAGGCACACACACACATACACACACAGACACACACACAGACACACACACACACACACACACACACACACACACACACACACACACACAGTTACCATGTCTGGGATTAGAGTTCCTATCTAACAAGTTTATCACACTACAGCAGTACGCAGTTATAGGATGCCCCATGGAGATTACTGGGCTACAGCTTTCCGAAAGGTGTATTTCAAAGTTGATGACATCAGCAGCCTTGCCAAAGTAGGGTGTTTGAATTGTAGTGAGTGTGACTAGCCTAAAAAGCATTGCTTTCTACACAGACACACACACACAGTTGCCAAGTCTGGGATTAGAACTCCTACCTAATCAGTTTATCACACTACTGGGGTACAGCTTTCCAAAAGATGTATTTCACAGTGGATGACATCAGCAGCCTTGCCAAAGTAGGGCATTTGAATTGTATTGAGTGTGACTAGCCTAAAAAGCATTGCTCTCTACAAAGACACATACACACACACACACAAACACACACACACACTTGCCATGTCTGGGATTAGAACTCCTACCTAACTAGTTTATCACCCTACAGCAGTACGCAGTTATAAGACGTGCCACAAAGATTACTGGGACACAACTTTCCAAAGGGTGTATTTCACAGTGAATGACATCAGCAGCCTTCCCAAAGTAGGGCATTTGAATTGTAGTGAGTGTGACTAGCCTAAAAAGCATTGCTCTCTACACAGGCTGAGACACACCCACATATATACACACACACATTGCCATGTCTGGGTTTAGAACTCATACCTAACTAGTTTATTACACTATAGCAGTACATAGTTATAGGATTTACCACAAGGATTACTGGGCTACAGCTTTCCGAAAAGTGTATTTCACAGTGAATTACATCAGCAGCCTTGCCAAAGTAGGGCATTTGAATTATAGTGAGTGTGACTAGCCTAAAATGCATTGCTATCTACACAGACACACACACACACACACACACACTTGCCATGTTTGGGATTAGAACTCCTATCTAGCTAGTTTTTCACACTACAGCAATATGCAGTTAAAGGGCGTGCCACAGAGATTACTGGGATACACCTTTCCCAAAGGTGTATTTCAAAGTAGGTGATTTCAGCAGACTTCTCATAGTAGGACTACGGGGAGGGCAGTGTGTGTGTGCATGGGCCATAACCCATTTATCTAGAGATTGGCACCACATGTGGGCACATGCAGGGTTATATTTCACAGGTATGTGTATACAGCTGCTAGATGACTACTTTCTTGTACAGTCATGTTGCACAGCTAGCACTTGCACCACATAGTCTGTAATGCTGGTGGATACCAGTGGCCAATGTCTACAGTAAGTGACATTTACACCTGATGTGGTTGTAGCCATTTGGCCGTGTGCTGGGTGGGACAGGCCTCATAATGGATGGCTCCTTGTCACAGTCACTCTCTTCCACACATCTATGTCCATCTACTTTTGGCTTATTATAGTGTGTTGCCCTTGGATATGTGTCTGTATTCCTATCCACTGTGTGTGCAAGGCATGACTGGTGCATACTGAGGAGAGTATGCACTAACATCTGCAAATGCTAAATATGTATGGTCCACTGTTGTTTGCAGACATGGACTTCATTAGTTTAAATGTGTGAGCATGCCCAGTATGCCCTTCTGTATTGAATGTGTGCACCGATTCCAGGCAGTTTTTACTTCAGTGCAGATCTTTGTGTTGTACACCTACAAGTAGAAAACTGTTTCTGCAGGGTATCCATCAATCATTTGGCAATATGGGGACAAACTGTGCAGGGGATAGTGTGTACTATAGGTGATTGTGTCTGTGCTGCATCAGCTGCATGGTAGTGCTGTTAGAGATATTCAGACGTGTACTGTTATACACAGTGATTTTCTTCTGTCCTCATGTATTGTCAGGTGAACATTCTTGTTCACAGTGATGTCTTGGGGGACAAGGGTGACTGCAGCTGTGTCCAGTATTGTAGGCAGACACCTACGTATTCATGGTAAGTTATGCCATTCTGGATGGGGAGCTGCAGACACTTGCTGCTGGGTCTGTGTATCCCGTTCAGCACCTTGGTACAGTGCTGGCAGAGGATCCCATACTTGTACACCCATCAACATGACAGTATGGACTTATCTTGCTGTGGAAATGCCTCACAGCTGTACAGATTTGCACAGGTTACCCAGAGGCATGGACCATGGGTCAAGACATTACCCCTATTGTGGTGTATGAGCAGGTGTGTTGCCACCCATTTATGTGTTTGCAGCCAGGGATAGTGTGTGCACACAGCTTGGTGTCGGACCCTGCACATTCCATGCTGCCCATGCTCCCACACCCCCCCTGTTATTCTAACCTCTTCTATACATTATGCATACATTCTCTGATACCTTCATTAAGGGTATCACCCCATCACAGGTGTGTGTTAGTGCTGCTCCACAGTTCATGCAGTGGGACATGGTGGACATGTTACTGTGGTTTGTCCACATGGCCTTGTATGTAGTGTTATTTTGTTATTTGGGTGTCCATGACATAACATGCATTGGCAGTATGTGTGAGACACAGGCCTTTGGCAGAGGCCTGTGGGCCAATAGATGTTGCTGTGGGCCAGATGTGGCAGGCCGTTGCATTCTGTCAGTCCTACAGTCTCAGACTACCATACAGTATATTCCCCTGGGGTGACAGGGTAGGTGTGATAGGTGATAGGTGTTCATGCCAATACCGTCTATCAGTCTTGATCAGGTGGTGTGGATGTTGACAGGGTGCTACCTACAGCTAGAAACACACCTGCATGGGACACCTGCACTGCATGCTGCAATTGTCTGCTATTGCCATATACAGGTGGGGTCATACTATACCCATTCCCACAGCAGGGATATGACCAGAAAGTTAGCTGTGGGTGGTGTTTGCTTGAGCTGGGTGCATGTGTGCTATGGACACTTGCATCTGACAGACAGATATGCATGGGGCATTCCAGTTATGCTGACATGTGCAGGTACATCAGCTGTTTCCTAATACATCAGTCCTACCTCCTTTGTGATCTGCAAGTGTTTGGGCAGACATCACCAGTATCCCCTACTACAGGACCAGTTACTGTGATGCATACCTATATGTACAATTCCATGGGTGTCTCTATTTCACAGTGACAATATATACTGCATGTCTGGGGTACTTTCCCCTGTGCTCTGCTTGTATATCTAGCCCAACAGCCATGCCATGTCAGTCTTTCAGATGGTGACACATATTACCACCATATATTTACAATGGCTTACTGCTTGCATATGTTACACTGGTGGGCATTGTCTTTGGCACTGCAGCTGTGAGGGCTTGTCCCTGTCATCAGCAGTAGTGATCAATGGCCACCAGGTCTTACCTCAACATGCATACATACTGGCCACTCTTACACAATAAGAAACACACACCAACCTAACACACACAGACCTGCATATTGTGCAGATGCTACAACCTATCATGCTACATTGGCTACCTCTGGGCATCTGTGTTCCACCTGTATTATACCTACTCATACATGTTACTACATTTTTACATAGGATGGGGGGGGCACAGTTGACTGTTACTACATTTCTACAAAGGATTGGGGGACACACAACTGTTTCTACATTTCTACACAAGATTGGGGGGGCACACCTGACTGTTACTACATTTATTCACAGGATTGGGGGGGCACACCTGACTGTTTCTACATTTCTATGTAGGATGGAGGGGGTCACCCCTGACACTTGTACACATTTGCTATGACTGTACTGGTATGTCAGGTACTCCATTTCATTCTGTATTCTAACCTATCATGCTGACTGGAAGCATATCAGTGTACTAAAGCTTTGATTGACCTACATATTAGTTTCTGACTTCCTACCCTTCAGAACCAACATCCCACTGCCTAACCTGTTGTAGTCTGTCTGTGTAGGCCTGGGGGGGGGTTACCCATAGTCATCATTCAGAGGCCTTAGCACAGCCTTTGCTTGTGTTTGTCTACACCTGTCCTGCTGGCTGAGACTGTTGTTGGGTATGTGAACCTCCCTGACTGGCATGTGTGAGTCATATGGACACACATGTGGCACAGCACATTTCCTGCAGTGGGTTTTGTCACCCTGTGTAGTACTGGCTACTATGGTGACACCAGTATTTGTTACAGATCTTATGGTGCTACTATAGGTGTCTACTATTTGCTGGCATACCATTCAGCCACCTGATTCCCCTGCATGCTTACATCCATACCATAGATACAGGTAACATCACATTCTACTCCATTCGGCAATTAGTACGTTGAGTGACTTACCTTGTGGGTGTCCTAGTATTGAGGGTGGTGCTGCAGGGCTGCCTATGTTGGATGCACATAGTACACTCCCTACACATGGTTGAGCACAGGTAGTGTCATGTTTGGCATCTCTTTTACTGTATGTGAGAATCAGAGAAAGGTGCTATTCCCTGGGTCCTTCCTGTGTCAGTGTACGTACTATGCGTTGGTTCTTTGCCAAGGCCAGGGCATACTGGACATGCCTCCTTCTGCCTACTGGGGCAGGCTCAGGTTGTTCCTCCTCTGTGTCACTCTGTGCCTGTGCAGGCCTTGGCAATAGTGGGGGGCTGTGTGGGCCTCCCCCATGCTGTTCCTACTTGCAGCTGTTTCCACAGGATCATATTGTGTAGCATGGCACATATGATAACAATTTGGGTACATGTAGCTGGTGACAACTGCAAGGCTCCACTGGATTGAATTGAGCATCCCAAACACACGCTCTGTTATAATTCTGGTCTGTGCATGTGCCTCATTATGGAGTTCTTGTTTAGGTGTGTGTGCATTTCTGATGGGTGTCATCAGCCATAGCTCCAGTGCGTATCCAACATCCTCCACTAGGTGTCCATAAGGGATGTCCCCATTGGCAAATCTGTGGTACAGATCTGTCAGATGCCAGATGTGGGAATCGTGATAGCTTCCAGGGCAGCCAGCACACACATTCATTATTACGCCCTGGGCATCACACATGACTTGGCAGTTGATGGAGGGGAAGCCCTTGCGGTTGATGTAGACCATACTTCGCTCACCAGGTGGTGCTTTGATGCATATGTACGTGCAGTCTATAGCACCGACTACCTCAGGGTATTCTGCTATTTGGTGGAACAGTTGATACTGCTGGCCAACGCCTCACGGGTGTTGGGGTAATATACGTGCTCACTGGCATGTGTTGACATGGCATCCAGGAAATGGTGGTACCCTGGATGCTGATGCCTGTGAGATCCCCCATCATATCCACAGTTGGTCTTTGGAAGGTACCTGTAGCTAGTATTCTTAGGCCTACACATACCTTGGTATCCACTGGGATGGGTTCTCCTCTGTTAGTTCTGTGTGTCAGGCATGGCCGGCACAGCTCAACAATTTGCTGTAGGAGGTCCCTGTCCACCCTATAGTGCTCCACTATCTCCCTGGTAGGTTACCCTGGGTCTGTACACTCATCCCCATCTCCTCACTGTGGGTTGGTTGACAGCATTCACATCCTCACCACCCTCAGCTACTTCCACAAGTTATGATAGCTATTGAAGCCCCTATTATTTTGTTGTTTTGTTTGTTAAAACTTCCCCACTTGTATACACCAGTTGTGTAGAGTGTTGGAAAAAACAGAGGGAAAGGTGTTTGCATAGTTTATAGTAGTGTTCTGGGCTGGGCTGGTCTGCTGCCTGTGTAATTGGCTGAGTCTGTAACATTTCACCTGCCAGCTATGCTAGTTCTCCTAGATTACCTTCCTACTGCTGTTTTCCCTTCCCATTGCCTTCCTGTTTAAGCCCAGGAGTGCAGCGCATACACAGTGCTCAAATGTGCACAGAGCTGCTATTTCCTGGTTTACTTATTTTTTTTCCTTTAAAACCCGGTGCATGGCACACACACCCGCTTAGGCAATGTAAGGAGTGCTAGGCAGCCTCAGAGACACCCCCTTGGTTAGCTCTACTAAGCTAAGGGCAAACCCGAGCCACAGGGCTCCAATCCGCTTACAGTATGCCTGACACACACCCCTATGATGTCAGCTAACTCCTAGGCTTGCACCAAGCTATTTCTGTTCTTACACTGCTGGGGGCTGACTAACATGCTGGGGAAATCTGGGATTCACTATCATTCCCCTCATTTGCATAGGATTGCCTGCTAAGCATAGTTACATGTCTCATACTGAGCCTCCCCTCTTAGCAACCACTAATCAGTGGTCATGTTGTCTTCTGCCTGCCATTGACTATAATGGCAGAATAGTTATTTTAGTTAGAATGCTTATTTTAGGTTTATTTTCTTATTTTCCCCCAATCCCATTTGCATGCAAATGTCCTATGCTTAAATAAAAGTTGATTTTTTTAACTGTTTTCCATGCCAAAAGCCTTATACTTGGCCATTGTCATGCTTTCTACATGATATCCACCCTTTATTTGGAGCTGTCATGGTTCCGTTTTGGAATTTGCAGAAATGTACTCCATTACTGGCGGTTTACATTTCTACAGATTACACTAGTCCTGCACGGCCGGTTTCCAGCTTCCTGGATCACAAATTCACCTCATTTGCATGGATTTCTCCTGAAAATGGGGTAATTTGTATACAGGGGCTGAGTCCGTGCAGTACTAGTGCAGGAGTGCTCGTGCACGCCCCTACAGGCTATTCCTGAATCGCACGGCAGACATATTGCCTGCTGGAGCTTCTGCACTAATCCTGCACACCATGTAAGGCTTGCAGAATCCGGGGGAATGTGTAACACATCAGTAGGAGGCACATTTGTAGGAGCCACTACAGAACAATAAGTTGTACCTTTACTGAGGCTTTCAAAGTTAGCACTACTTCTCATTTCTTCCATTCTAAGTGAATGCTGTGTACATCTGACAGTCCAGCCATGGGCACTGTAATCTCATCAACAGAACCCTTACAGTGTATTGTGGGGAGGATTCATCTTTGCAAAAACAACTAACTCTCATGAGGATGTCTGCTGCTGGAAGGGCATGCAGGGTTACAAACACAGCAAAATTAGTAGTGAGAATTATTTTCTGGTGACTGCAGCTTAGCAATGTGCTCAACTTGAAGAAAAAAAAAATCTATATATATACATATATATATATATATATATATATATATATGTATATATATATATATATATATATATATATATATATATATATATATATATATACACACATATATATATATATATATATATATATATATATATATATATACACATATATATATACATATATATGTATATATATATATATATATATATATGTATATATATATATATATATATATATATATATATATATATATATATGTTGTTTTCAGCTATTTCCTGTACTTTTTGGTCCTTTAAAGTTCTGTCTCTCTTCTTTGTCTCATACACAGTCACCTGTGCAGTCACTGCAAATAAAAAATAATTTTCTTATAAATACAGAAAGCAAATCAACTAAATCAACTACCACTGAAAAGGTAACACTGAAGGGAGCTTGGTCTCCAAATGGAGACCATTTAGCCTCAGTAGCAAAGGCTCACTCATTATAGGTGGTCACGATTCCCGAATATCTGCTCCTGCAAAAAAAAAAAAAATCTCCAATAAAAAAATAAATTGCTTCTGTCATCTCCCACATCTTCATCTAACCTTCCACCATCAAACGCACTCTCACTAATAGTTGCCATCTAGAATATCAAGATCAGATCCATCTTGAGACTTAATTCCTGTGAAGTGAATAAAAATCCCCAGACCATATATAATTTTCCATTTTTCCGATGTACTATCAGGTCACTGTACTTTTACCAACCTTTCAATAAAAGTCTAAAAGTGGCTATTTAACATTTACCCTAAATATACTTACAATCTTTGAGCATGCAAAACATGGCTGGGAAATGTTGATTTCCATTACACATGCAGAATGCCTTAAAGCTCTGTCTTTCTGCTCCATCTCATATAGACTCCTTACAGGTGACCTATATGCTTAACCTACAAAGTCTCAAATAATCCTATCCTCAGTGATCTCTTTCATATTAATAAAACTGGCAACACCATGAACATCAATACTAAGGGCCTTAACCTTTACCATAATGTAAACGGAACCTACTGGCATGTTAGATACCTGACTCAAATAATTCCTTTCTGGAACAGACTCACTCTTTCATATTAAAGGAAAACTCCACCATAGAACTAAAAAAAATTATTTTTCACCCTGTGTTTGTTTTATGAGCTATGTTAACACCTCAAAATCACTCTGGCTGCTTTGTATGGAGTTTTAATATTTTTTTCTGGAAAATGGCTGCTGATGGGGCTTAACATACCAAGGTGAATTTGATTTTTCTTCAAGCCTTTCTCTTTCCCATAATTTATAGTGTCTGCTTTATATGAGTCATGCTACAGGTAAGGAAGTAGTGGTGTAGACCCAACCCATTGACATATAATTCAATCAGTGTCAGTCATTGTCATCTTATATACCTTCTGTAACAGGACTGCTTCTTTTATTTATTGAATGGCCCTCATTTATGTGCGTCTCAGAGCTTGTTTTACAGTATGCTAAGGACTTATAATACAGCTGCAACCAAAAAGTAGCTAAATTGCAGGCCTCTGCTCAAAGTATCTTTTTGTAGTTCAAGATTAATTGACTGTCCTTCCCTCCCCCACGTTTCCCTCAAGTGTCAAAACTGTGACTGCCCTGAAGGATCACTGCAGTTTCATATATAAGTGACATGTGCTAATGGAAAGGAAGGAATTTGTTACCAAGTGCTAGCAGTGAAAAGATTTTGGTTTTCTTAAACAGTGCGAGCAACCCTGTAACAAAAAGAAAACTTTACATTAACTGCCCAGTGTATGTAAAATGTAAACTCCTTAGCCAGACTGAATCATTTGAAAGTTCTACTCTGAATTAGTGGTGAGCACACTACTGTGGGCCAACTTATACTCCTTTAAAGTTTTACTTTGTTAGACATGTACTTTAAACATTAAAAAAAACATTTTCTGCTTTTTTTACCTAAGTGACTGGTCACTGACCTTATTCATATTGTGGCTGGCTGACTGCTTTTCTGAGATGTGCCATTTCGCCTCATGGGTCAACCCACTCTGTTCACCCTTGCTACACTCAGGCTCACTCCGCTCACTTACTCTACCCTACCCTAAAATATGGGGTATACATGTAAATAAATCTTTTACATCTACCGTAATGAATATATTATCAAGGTTCCGTAATTGCAACATATTTAACTTTGTTAAAAAATCCCAAGAGTCACGACAAATGTGACGGAGGTTCTTAATGGTATGCTTTAAATGGATGTCAATGTACTTAGCCATAAAATATGTTTTTGAACCACCCACATCCACTATGGGACGCAAAGGTGGATTTTGTAAATCTTTGTGTAATTTTGGCGCACCGAAAATTATTGGAATTCTCGGATTCTGAACATGCATATATAAAAAGGCTTCCCTAGTAATTTGTCCTTGCCACAACATATATTCTAAATAATAATCACTCCTAAAATTAGAGATATTAATTTCATTTAAAGAAGCCTCAATATAAACATCATCATACAATATATGTAATAAAAGCTGATTATAATCCATGACATTCATTACAACCAATCCCCCGCCCTTGTCTGGTTGCATAAATCGTAGTTCTCCTTGTAATTTTAATTGCATCAACATTTCATGCTCTTCTTTAGTAAAATTTATATTATTGTGTGTCCCTTGTTACACTGAAGATAATGTGTGAAATCAAGTTCACAAATATCCTCAAATAACTTAATTTTAGGATGAAGGGGAGGGTTAAACAAATTAGGAATATGCATTGGATTGTGCCCTGTGCCCTCAGTACCGTGATGTAAAACTGCTAGATTCAGTTTCCTAACAAAAAGTTTAAGTTCAGTTACTAAATCTGTCACTCTTGCCTTTCTTTCTGGTATGAAGGTGAGACCTTTACTGAAAATATCAGAGTGTTGTACACTGATAACAGCCTGACTATAATTATAAATTTTATAGTTGCCTGCTGTGTTGAAAATCAGTTGAAAGTTGTTACACTGAATGTCCTCACCTTCACCTTCTATCGGTAACTGTTGCGCAAACCTGTTCTCTGCCTCCTCCAAGTGCGTGATGAATTGGTCCTGGTTGTGTAACCTCCTTGAATGTCACACAATGTATAGCTTATTTGTATATTTTGTATTTTAAGTTTTTTACACATGAATTATAAATAATATATGATATTAATTAGGTTTTAACCAGGATGGTTTCAATAGCTGATTATTTCAATTAATGCATAATTGCATAATCAATATCTGTTTGCATATATAAATGGTTTTAATCAATTGTATTTGATGTCTGAAGAAGGCTGGTGACACGGCCGAAAGCGCTTACTGGATCATTAAAACTTTGTTTGGATTACACTCTGAGTCCGTTGGATTGCTGTTGTACTGCTGGTTTTTATTTTACTAGTTTGTGATTGTGGTTTTTAGTTTGGGCAGCATTAAATCCTCACTCTTTAGCTCCAAAAACAAACTCTTTAACTAGCTATACATGTTCTGCTAATAATTCCTACTCCAACATTAGCCCTAGACTATATCATACAACCCCTCTTCTCTGTGCCAAAATTCAAATTCTCTCCACTAACTATTCCTTACATTATATACCAAACTCTCAATACTACTTCTTCACTATATAATTTATAAACTCTCACATATCATACTCCATCTTTCCCATACCCTTTCTTCCCTCATCTGTTCTCATGACATCCACCCTAACCCTGGGCCCTCTACCACTTTCTTCTCTAAAAAAACTAACTTCCCCAAATGTTCTAAAACTCTTCACATAACTACTCTAAATTTTCAGAGTATCTGTAATAAAACCTCCAAGTGGCATGCCTGGCTCTCTCCAAACAAAACCAATATCCTAGCTGCTCAGAAACCTGGTTAAAACCCACTATACAAGACTTTGAGTTTCTCCCACCTAACTTTAGTATAATTAGGGCAGAGAGACATAATAAAAAAGGAAGTGGCATTGCCATCATCTACCCCAACACCTTCAACATCTTACCATTTACAGAATCCATCCCTCAGTTCCAAAATGCTGAGATTTTATTTATTTATTTTACATTTGTTTACTGGGATAGTCCGACTGGATACATGTCCATTTTCAGCGGAGGCTTAGGGAGAAAAGCTCCAAAAAGACATTCAACAAAGTGCTACATTTTTACAGTTTAAAACACAAAATAAAATAAAAATAAAAGGATTTTTACAGAGATGTAAACAAACAAAAACAGAGATGCAAACAAATTATTACATTTTTACTAAGATGCAAAATTCTAGACAGTGTTTTTAAAAATGGTAGGGAACTGAATGCCTAGTAGGCTAACCTGGTAGTAGATTCAAGGAGATCATAGGATTTATAAGTTAAGAAACAATAAAGCGTAGGCAGAAGTCCTACATGTGCACACAAGTGATGGTTAGAGTTAGTCTGGATTAGAACAAGGACATAGCCATCGTTTTTTAAAGTACTGAATCAGACTTTTCTTGAATTGAGGTAGAGAGAATTGAGATGTAAGATTAGCAGGAATAGAATTCTAAGTTTTCCCAACAGAGGTAGCAATTAGAGATTTACCGGCTGTGTTCTTGGATTTGAGAGTTTGAACTAGTAGTCTTTCAGATGAAGAAAGTGCACTAACGTTACTGTAGGGGGTGATGAGGTTTTTAAGGATGGGTGTATTATCTGGTTGGTACAGGATCTTGTGTGCAACTATTAGTTAGTTAACCTGAAGTAGGTTAGGAAGTTCAAGCCATCCTAGTAGATTTAGGTTATGACAGTGATGAGTTCTGTAGGCTGCATCAGTAGCAAATCTAGCAATGTGATTGTAGCTGCTAGAAAGTTTATTAAGGTCAGGTTAAGGTTTTACTGAGGTTTGTAAATAAAGGGGAAGCATAGAAGAGGGCGGAGAGTAGATGTGTATGAGCAATTAAAGAAGAGCTTGATCCTATATAGTGAACCAAGTTTTTTATTAACTGTTTTAATAGTTTTATTGATATGCAGATCAAACTTAAGGTTAGTATCTATTATAACTCCTAACAGTTTGGTTGAGGAATCAGGGGAAATAATGGTGCCATTGTTGGATTTTAATGTAAAGGTTATAGGGGCAGACCTGTGAGTGGGGGAGAAAAGCAGCAGTTTGGTTTTATTTGGATTTAACATGAGACGACGGTTAAGGATCCAATTTTCAACTGTGTTAAAAGAATTTTGGGATAGAATCTGCAACTCTGTAGTTGAAGTGTCGGAGCATACTAAAGTGGAATCATCCGCATATTGAATGCATGTTGCATTTGGGATAACCTTATACAAATCATTGATGAAAATGGAAAATAATAGTGGACCTAGTATGGAGCCTTGGGGTACTCTGAGGGTGATGGGTAAAAGGGTGGATAGTTTGCTCTGCCATAGGACATCTTGTCTACCACTGAGATATGATTGAAACCATTGGATGGCCTGGTCCTCTAGGGAGATGGATTTCAAAGTGTTTATGAGTATTTGGTGGTTTACCATATCAAAGGCTTTTGAAAGATCGAGAAAGATAGCAGAGGACAGTTTATTATTGTTTCGGTGTTGGTTAATGACGTTAGAGAAGGAGAGGAGGGCAGAGGTTGTACTATGGAATGGTCTAAAGCCATGTTGGGTGTTGGCTAGATGATTATAGGTTCATAGGTTGGTACTAGGTTATCGGCCCTAGGGCCTATACAAGCCTAGCCATAGTAGTTCCCTGGCTATTTCTTCCCATAATATTTACTTCCCTGGACCCCTGTCTAGCAGGGTGACTGATGTGATCCCCAGGGTGAATTCCCTATCTCCCATCCAATTGTCAAGGTTCTTTTTGAAGAGGGACAAAGAAGCGCTCTGCTCGACATGTATGGGCAGTCTATTCCAGAGTCTGTGGAGTGTCTGAGTCAGGAACCTATCCCTCCAGCATGTTTTGCTCATTGTGATGACAAGGTTTAGATCCCTGGAATGTGAGGCTCTGAGGGATTGGGATTTCTTTAGGTGTAGCCTGTCCAACAGCTCTGGGTTTGATATGGCCTTGTATGTTAAGTAGAGATTGCCTCTGAGTAGACGATATGTGACAGAGTATAGCTGGAGATTTTTTTGACAGTCAGCATAGGGCATCTGCTTTAGGCCTGTGATTATTTTAGTGAGGTATTTCTGTGGCCTTTCCAGTTGTTGCAGATGTCTTGAGAGGTACATACCAAATGGGGCATTGTATTCTATAATAGGTCTAATGAGGGATGAGTTCAGTGGGACAATGACCTCCTTTTTTCTGGATGAAAAGCCCTTAGTGATGAGGTGTGCCACATAGAAGGATTTCCTGACTGTTGTGGCAATGTGGTTATCGAAGGTGAAACCACTATCCACCTGTGTCCCTAAGTCTCTTATCACACTTTCGGTGTTTAGTGTACTGCCACCTATGTGGTAATTTATGGGTACATATTTTTCCCCAAAGGGGATAACTATACATTTCTTGGCATTCAGTTAGAGCCCATGGCTCTGGCACCAAGCATCTGTTTCTGTAAGGCCCTTTTGTAGAATATCCACATCATTTGAGGATTCAATAATGGCTCCCAGTTGGCAGTCATCTGCAAATTTTGTTAACCAGAGTCCTTTGGTGTTGGCTTGTACTTTAGAGAACTAGATGGCAAACAAGAGCGGTCCTGGGACTGAACCCTGAGGTACTCCACTTGTCACTTGTCTGGAGCTGGATTTGGAATCGGCTACTTTTTCAGTGGGGGTTCTGTCAGTAATCCAGTTAGCAACCCATCGAGTGATGTAAGGATTACTGCCCAGTTTAGTATATTTATCTATGATTCCAGAGCAGGAGATGGTGTCAAAGGCCTTGGCGAGGTCCAGATAGGCTGTATGGACCGCCTTACCCTCATCCACAGCTCTGGAGACTGATTTGAAGAAGTCAATCAGACTCATGGTGGGGTCCAGTGTTTGAAGGTTGCCAACGTCTTTGTTTGTAAGTTCCATGATAATATGTTACATGGCCTTGCAGATCAGGCTTGTCAGACTGAAGGGACAGTAGTTCCCAGGATCCAAGGTGGATCCCCCCTTGTGGAGTGGGATAACTGTAGCTGTGCGCCACTCAGTGGGCACAAAGCCTGAGGTGAGGCTATGATTAAACATGACACTTAGGTGAGGTGCCAGTTAATTTTGTAATTAATCATGAAGTACACAGCCTGGGATGTCATCTGGTCCCATGGATGCTGTATTCTTAGCTTTGGAGAGTGGAAATTATGGATTTTATTATTATGGATTATTATTATGGATTTATTTATTATGGATAAGATAGTTCAAGAGTTGATTGTGGATGCATTTTTCCATAATTTTAGTCAAGGATGACAGAATAGCTATGGGTCTATAATTTGAAAGTTCAGTAGAGATGCCCCCTTTATGGAGTGGGATGACATGGGATATCTTCCAGAAGGAGGGAATGGACTCTTCAGTTATAGTTCTATTAAAAGGATAGTAATGAGGTATGCTATGGCATCTGCAGCTTTTTGTAGATATTCTGCAGGGAGGAGATCAGCCACCAGGGTGGTAGGTTTTATTTTTTTAAGTAATTTTCGGACCAAAGATGTGCAAACTGGCTTGAAGTTAAACGGTTGTTGGGAGCAGGGTGTAGTGGCCGGAGAATATGGGCATCCAGGGGATAATTGATTAGCTAGTTTCTGGATGGTTGTTGTAACGAAGCTGTTAAAGGTATTGGAAATTTCTGCTTGGGGTTTTTGGTTAGAATCCAAGGAGGTAGGTGTGGAGGATTGCCCTGGACTAAGGAGTTTGTTTATACCTACCCAAAACTTTTGTGGCGTGTTTTGGTGTTTTTTCTGTAGATGACAGCAATAGTTTTTCTTGTCTAATGTGATGGATTTTTTTGTTTCATTTCTTAGCTGTCTGTATCTAAGTTGCTCTATGGGTTTTTTTGTGGTCCTTGAAGTGGCCCAAGCCCTATTTCTAAGTAGCATTTTATGCCTGCTTTCTTTTGAGAGCCAAGGAGCAACTTTTGTTTTGGTTCTAATAGTCCACACTGGTGCATGGGTGTCAAGAATGGATAGGAATTTGGTATTAAAGTAATTTACTGCTTCTTCAAATCATAGGTTCATAGGTTCATACTAGGCTACCTGCCCAAGGGCATTTATACGCCTAGCCCATAGATATGTGTCTTTTGCCTCCCCTTTAGTTTGAATAAAACTATGCCTATTATTTTGCTGTGCCTCTGTCAAGCAGTGACACTGAAGTAATCCCTGGGGTATATATGCGATCTCCCATCCATTGGTCAAGATTCCTCTTGAACAAGGCCAGCGAAGTGCTCTGCCTCACATTTACCGGGATTTTGTTCCACAGCATAGGGAGTCTCTGGGTGATGAATCTGTCCCTCCAGCACGTCCTATTAATAACCGTGTCAAGGTTCAAGTCTCCCGCCCTTGTGGTTCTGAGGGATCTAGATTTTTTGAGGTGAAGCATATTCATCAAATCTGGGTTTGACATGGCCTTATATGTCAGGCACAGGTCACCTCTAAGCAAGCGGTATGAGACTGAATAGAGCTGGAGTTCTTTCAGTCGGGCAGCATAAGACATATTTCTGAGACCCTTTATCCTCTTGGTGAGGAACTTTTGGGGCCTTTCCAGCTGCTGCAGGTGTCGGGTCAGATACATTCCGAATGGGGCATTGTACTCAATCATAGGTCTAATGTGTGATGAGTACAGGGGGACGATGACCTCCCTTGATCTAGATGTGAATCCCTTCATGATCAGGTGGGCAATGTAGAAGGTTTTCCTGACTACTTTAGCAACATGAGTGTCAAACGAAAGGCTAGTGTCAACCTGGGTCCCCAGGTCCCTGATGACTTCTTCTGTGCTCAGTGGATTGCCACCTATATGGTAGCTAGGGGTAACCTTGTTTTTCCTGAAGGGTATGACTATGCATTTCTTGGCGTTTAACTTTAGGCCATGGCTCTGGCACCAGTTATCCGTTTCTGTGAGGCCCTTCTGAAGGATAGCTGTGTCAGAAGTGTTTTCGACTATGGCCAGTTTGCAGTCATCTGCAAACTTTGTCAGCCATAACCCTCCTGTGTTTGCTTGTACTTCAGAAAAGTAGATGCCAAACAAGAGTGGACCCAGGACTGAGCCCTGTGGGACACCACTTGTGACAGGCTTTGAGTCTGACATGGCTCCAGCAACTCTGACCCTGTGGGTTCTGTCACTTAGCCAGTTTGCAACCCATCTTGTGATGTATGGGTTTACATTCAAGCTGATGAGTTTTTCGATAATACCTGAGTGGGGTATTGTGTTGAAGGCCTTTGCCAGGTCGAGGTAGGCTGTATGGACTGCCTTTCCCTCATCAATGGTAATTGTTTCAGAACTGACCAACTGCAAGATCTGAGTTCATTTTGGAAATTTGTGCAGTTGAAATTCTTATTGCTCCTTATTGTTTTAAAAGTGGACTGGTTGTGGATATCAGCTTTTTTTCTGATTAAATAGGTGAGGAGGTGATCACTTACATCATCAGACAGGTTCCCAGTCTTGTATTTGTGAGGGTGGGCGTTAAAAAGAATCCAATCTAGAATACTTGCTTTATTGATGGGTTTACTGATCCTGGTGGGGAGGATATGACCTGTGAAAATCCATAAAAGTTTATGTGGTGAGTGGGGGGTTCTGAGGAACACATGTTCCAGTCTATGTTGAAGTCCCCAAGTACAATGGTTTCTTGGGGGTAATTGCTAGACAAACAATGTAGGATATCTTCAAGGCTATTTGTTATTGCATGGGGGAATATGCACACAGACAAGATTTATACATTTGTTCTTATTAATGTGGAGTTTAGTGAAAAGAATTTCAGCATTGCCAAACAGGGATGTTTGCAGGACATTAATGGACACTTCAAGCATGGATTTGTACAGAACAGCTATCCCACCTCCCTTTCTATTGGTTTAAACTTTTTAAGATAGGATAGAAAGGTTAAGTACTGGAGGGCCTGTTGATGACTTGGATATAGCTGATTGGTTGAAGAAAAGGGGTGTGGTTGTAGCACTATATATTTAGCACCACTGGGGGTGGGTGAGATTTGGGGGCAGGGTGGGGTGTGGAGCAAGCCCAAGTGCAGTAGGGCCAAACCAGACCATGAGGTAGTAAGGGTCTGTGTATACTGCGTGCGTGCACTGGAGCTAAAAGTAGGTTTTTTCTTACTTTCTATTAGGTTCCTCTCCTCCTTTTTATAATAATTTGTGCAAAGAGTTGTGTTTGTTACGTTTTATAGTTTTATGGCTATGAGAGTAAATTTCATTTTTATGGCCTGGTAAGACATTTAGCATTCGAGAGCTCAAACCTAAAGCATTAAGCTTTCTTGAGCAGTTTTCCACTGAGGTACTCTTTAATGGATAGTAAGGTACTTAGTAAGCCAAACCAGGTAATAAAGGGTTTCTAAGATATTGATTGGAAGGGAGCTATTAGTGCTTCAGACCCAGTTCGGCTGTGTAAAATATAAAATGGTTCCTGCCACAGGTAATATTTATTAACTTTGGGATTGGCTTAAGGCAATAAACAGGAAAGGGGGAGGGGAAACAAGAGTGTGGGCTGGGAGTTCTTTTGTACTGCTGTTAATGAGCCAAGATCCAGGCAAAGACAAGTTTGTGTTTAAGAAAAACAATCAAAATTAGCCACGAACTGCTGTGAAGCTGTAAGTCATTTCTTAACAATTTGTCAGGTGGAAAAAACAGCATAACCTTGTATCTGTAGGCTACTGTGCTCTCAATTAAATTAAACACACACAGTATTTGATCAGTTATGGATACTATTTGCCAACAGAAGGGAATAAAAAAGACATGGAAGATGAGTGTGTGTGTGTGTGTGTGGGGGGGGTGGTGCTTACAAGCCAAAGCAGAGTGCTCTCCAGGGGATAATGAATATTAGCTTAAACAGGCAGACACATACAAAGTTAACTTTAGCTGTTTGTGTTTGCAGACAGTTCAGACCTGGACTGCGCTTTTAATATAACAGTGTATACACTGGTCGGGTTAAAGATAAACATGTTATTGCAGCCGATTACTTAGAGTGGTGTTAGGTTGGGGAGATATTGAGCTCCTCGTGGGGTCTGTAGCAGGGTGGTTGTAGTTGATCTCCTTTCTGGAAATCAACTCTAAAAAATTTTTGTATTATTGTCCTATACACCCCCCCCCTGTAAATAACATACCAATTTTAGGAGATATCCTTTCTTGGATTTCCTATGCTATAAAAATGAAACAATTATCCTTGTCAACATAAATATTGACTGGGCTACCACTTCCTCCAAACAATCACCCTCCAGCATAAATCTGTTTCACTTCACCCAGGTAATCCCTACTACTACTATGTACAACAAAACCAATGAAGGTTCCATCTTAGATTGGATTCTTGTCTCAGACCCCTCCTGGTATATAACTTCCAGTACCATGTCCAACTCCATTAGTGACCACCTCCCTGCCTATGCTATCTGTGCCTGTTCATCCTTCCCCAAAAGTCCACAATATCAAACTTGTCCAAAACCTTTCACAATTTAACCCCTCACATTTAATAGCATGCTGGATAGCATTAACTGGAATAGTCTTAAAGCTCTTCATGAATAACTCCTTTCTAAAAATCTTGGATAGCCTTGCTACTACCAGAACGAAAAGAATCAAAACCAATCATGCCCCCTAGTTAACAAAAGCTACCAAAGAAATCATGACTAACAGGGACAAAGTATAGAAACTTTGGCTTAAATCTAATAATCTTTCCAACCTCATTCATTACAAACAGCTCCGAAACCAAGCTAAAAAAACTAATCTCTAAAGACAAACTGCAGTACATTTGGAAACAGCAAACAAATAGAAAAAATAACCCCAAAATGTCCTGGTCTTCCATTAATAATCTCCTAAACCCTGGCACAAAACCCAATCCCTGCCCCCACCCTGACATGCCTCCTGAACAAATAACTAGCATCTTTAACTCCTATTTTATTGACACCATTGCTGACATTACTGCTACCTTTTCTTTACCTCTCCCAAATAATACTATTCCTACAACCTCATTTCCTCTTCTCCCCTGCAACACACTTTACCTCAGAACTTCCACAATACCTCAACTACTTTACATCATTCCTCTCCAAGATTCAACACCTCCCCCTCCAAATTACACACAACAATCTTCCCAGCCAGAATTTAATCTCTCCCCATCCCTAACTCTTACATCAAAAAACTCCTGAAATTAATGCCCTGCTCAAACTCAGCTGACAGAATTCCTACTGACTCAGTGGCCTATTCCATTAGCATTCTTATTAACAGATCTATTCAAGAATCCTACGTCCCTTGCCTCTGGAGAAAAACAATCATCCTACCACTGCCTAAAGGTGGCCCATAAACCAATATCTCTAATTTCTGACCCATTGCTATACTTTCCCCATCTTTAAAATCCTTGAAAATTGTGTGCAAAACAAACTCTTAGACTACCTTCTAAACAATAAAATCCTCTCCTCAATATAGCATGGGTTCCGTCCAAGTCACAGCACATCCATTTCACTAATGTTCTTCTTAGACATGGTCAGCAAAGCCCAATCCTCAGAACACATTGTACCAACTCTTTTCTTGGGCCTACTGAAAGCATTCAATACCATCTCTCACTCTTTCCTCCTCTCCCAGCTCTCCAGTATAGGACTATCTCCCCAGTCACTTAATTGTTCCAAAAACTATCTCTGCAACAGAGAGCATGCTGCTAAATAGCAGAATTTCATTTCCCCTTACCTTTACAACCCTACAGGTGTACCCCAATGCTCAAGTTTAGGCCCACTTCTGTTTAACATTTTTATTAACAACCTCCACCAAGCTATCCTGCAGGGATCACTATTTCAGTATGCAGATGACTCCACTATAGTCTGCTCTGTTCCCAACACAAATATATTACAGCAAACCACCAAGCAGCATTTTCCACTGTGGAAACTTGGCTTCACAAAAATTACCTTTCTTTAAATCCCCAAAAAATGACCTTATGATCTTTACTTCCAAGAGAAATACACCTATCAATAAAGATGACCTCAAAATATTCTCTCTTAACTCTACCAAAAATTAGCTAGTAACCCACACTAAATTGTTTGGAGTAATAATCAATGAAAACCTTAAACTCAATATGCACATCCAAAATAATATAAGTAAGACCCACAAAAAACTTGAATTACTCTATAGACACAATAAGTTCCTCTCCCTCCCGACTCAAGTATTAGCAATATTTTACCTGTTACCCTCACTAATCTATGGCTCACTTTTACTAACCAACCTGCAGTCTTCCTTGAAAACAAAATTAGAAACATATACACACAAAGTCCAAACATCCACTTGTGTAAATGAGACGCTTGAACAACAGATAAGTAGAATTATATACACAGCACCATCCAGCATAACAGCCAACAACAACGAAAAGCCAAACCACTGCTGAAATATCCAAAAGCAGGTTTAATAGTAGAACAACTGGTAAAAACAGTGAGTATGGTTAGTGCTATCGTGGTCTCAAACACCACTTCCTCAGACCTTCTTAAAAAAAAAAACACGAAAGTGCTAACCATATTCACTGTTTTTATCAGTTGTTCTACTATTAAACCTGCTTTTGGATATTTTAGCAGGGGTCTGACTTTTCGTTGCTGTTGGCTGTTACGCTGGATGGTGCTGTGTGTATAATTAGAAACATGTTATAACAAGACTGCTAAATTTGCTACAAACAGACGCCATTCTACTCATCACTGTATTGCCCTAAAAAATTACAATGGCTTGAATTCCCCCACTACCTATTACTCTTTTAGCTCACAGCTACACATAAATGTATTTATAAACTACAGGACTGCCCTGCCCTTAGCTCCCTAATCACCCTTTACAACCCCATAAGGCCTCTGCGATCTGAACACCAACATCTTCTTCAAATTCATAAACTCAACTTACCTGCAGGCCTAAAAGTATAATAATACTCTTGCAACATTGCCAGAATATGGACTAACCTACCTACATTTATCCACGTACAACAATGCCCTCCTAACTTCAAAACAGTACTGTACAATCATCACCTTTCCATTAGGACATGTAACTATTCTATTCCTTCCTCTGCCATTACTTAATCTACCATCTGATCTAAAACTGTTTTTATCTACTCCTTACTCTAACTTTTTATTTTCTTGATAATTCCTAATGAAATTTTAACTACTTAATTCCATCTCTTGCTTTCTCTTTCCTCCTCTTCTCTCCTGCCATCCACTTTCCTGCTACTTCATTCTTCTTCCTTCTTGCCTGTCTTTTTCTTTTTTTTTTACTGTCCATCCTACTTACTATTCCCTCATCCAGCTCTCCTTTTCTCTTTTCTTTCCTACTTCCTTCTCCCCTATATATATTACAAAGTATTCCACTTATGCCTTTCTCTCTACACGTATGTTTTATTGTTTATTCTATGTAACTCCTGGATTTAAATGCGTTCCTTGGTGTTCATAACTGTATAATATTGAACTATTTTGTTTTGCCTAGTATTGTGCCAATTATTGTCTGTAGTATAAACATATTAAACGTTGCTGTTACTATAATGTTATATCAGCTTTATCTATTTTCTATAATTTTATGTAAATTTTTTGGTAATTTCTATTTTTATAATTTTCTTGATTTTTTTTTTTATATTTTATTGAAACTTTTTTTGAAACCTTATGTAAGTCTTATTGTTACCTTGCAGCTTTTTTCCCTGGGCGTCCACTGAAAATGGGATTACTTTGGCCCAGTGGACTTTCCCGGTAAACAAATGCCAATAAATAAGTAAGTAAGTACATTTCCCTTTCCTAATGTTTTAATGAAAGGGCACTTAGCACGTGTAAGCTAAAGTAAATTCAGCTGTATAT
Source organism: Protopterus annectens (assembly GCF_019279795.1). Lineage (NCBI taxonomy): Eukaryota > Metazoa > Chordata > Ceratodontiformes > Protopteridae > Protopterus > Protopterus annectens. The sequence goes on from NC_056728.1 coordinate 909,528,593, forward strand.
CATGGTTGCCGTCAATTGTTAAATTTCATTTGTTGACTAGAAAATGCTCATGCACTCAACTTGTGTAAGCACTGACTCAAAGTCTGTGTAAGATGTCTCTTTCTATGGATCTGTGCACCAGACATGCATCCTTCTCTGGAAGGATGTCACAATAAAGCATAAAAGACCTTCTTATAAAAAGTATCAGTGTATCTAGTAGACAAGGTTGCTACTTGTCTCATTTCCAGCAGAGACATCCTGATTTTGAGAAGTTTGTCCTGTTGTTGTGAGAGGCCATGAAAATGATAAATTTGCTGATACTTTGCAAGACTTACAAGAAAAATATTTTCTGACTTTTTTCTAAATGTTAGAGACATCTTTCATATTACCTTTAAGTAATCTTAAAATGTAAAGTAGTATAAGCAACATAGGCTCATAGGTGTTTACTAGGCTAATGACCACAATGACCTTTTTAAGCCTAGCCATGCATCCCAAATCTCTGACATAGAGATTTAAAGCTTAAAGCTTAGCAGTTCAATATTGTGATGTTGCTTATGTAAATTTGTCAACAGAGGTGACGACTGTCTTTGAACTATTTTCTCTGTTTTGTTATGAAAGGCATGGCTACATTGAAAACAGCTGTGAGTTCTTTTCCTCTCAGCAGTAAAGACAATGGAAAAAAGTTTCACACCATTCTGAGCTCCTGAAATCAGCAGGGCTAATTATCTGTGTAAAACTGTCAGTAGTAGCTCACAGGCTAAACTACAGATTTCTCTGTGTCTGTGATATGTCATGCAGGCATAGACAAATTTCTGTGCAAATTATTTGAGAAGTTAAGCTTATAAAAAGTGAACAGTCTTCCCGTTGTTTGATTCCAAGGCAAGGAAATGAAAGTTTTATAAATTACAAGCAAGTTTCTGGTACCTAGACAATACTGGAACCATATTGTAGGGAGAAAAGCAACCTAAGAGTTGAGTTCAAACATAGGAGAAGATGGGGTTTTCCTTTAAGTAAAGAAGTTATCTCACCCTCTTCAAATGCAATCTGGATAATTGGATGGGTAATTGTAAATATATCTTTTGTCTTGCACCACAAACCCTCACAGAAAGGGGAAGCAGGCAGTGGGACTTCCAGTGGCCTGTCTATGAGTGATCTTCTACCCGACTGATTACCTAGTAGCATTCTATGAACATATAAAGATTTAATCTGTCATCAGAGGTCACTTTCCATTATATAACTTACTCAAGTGCCTAATAGTAGTTTTATCCAGTTGAATGATAAGTAAAATATGTACAGGAGTATAACTGTAAATGTATTTCCTAATGATCTCTTGTACAGTTTAAACCTGAACTGAATTATATCATGGCTGCAGCATGATGACCAGTGGAACACTGCCTACTTTAACCAGACTGTTAATCAGAGATATAATGAAAATTATGTTTCTACTAAAATATTCTTTAGACCAATGAATCAATATAGCAAATCTGCAGATCGGCAGTCTTATTTGTGAAAGAACTTGGAGATCTTTAGGTTTGTCTTTTAGAAGTGCACAATTTCTGTTTGTGGAGAGAGAGAGAGAAATCAAAATGGCAAAAATAGTTAAAAGGGAAAGGAATTATTTTAATTCTCCTCCTTTTGGTGATTTCTAAAGAGCAACCTGCACTAGTCAGATGAATATTGTTAGGATCAAAATGAACCTCATAGTTTGTTTTACACTGGAATTAAAATAAAAAAATATGACAGTATAGTAAATTGGCCAGGGTGGGATACAATCAACTGTCTCGATTTTCACCTCATATTTTTGGTCGGTTCTTCATTAAAGTTTTTTTTTTCCTAGAAAATCACCACAGATTGAAGTCACTAAATAATGACATGAATGTGAGTGTCATACTTCATTTTGTCATTAAAATGCAAACAGAAATCCTGTTATATTAGCATAGCTTTCAATCTTCCATCTACAGAATGTGGAACATTGCCTCTCATGAAATGGAACAAATTGGTCAAATGTGGAACACTTACTAACAGCTTACTAACAACTTCAGATATGAAGTTCAAAGGATGATTACAATGTGTTATGTTTTGATTATTAACCATTCTTTTGGTAAATTATGATTCAGTATTATTTCCCATGGATATCAGTGAAAAATATTCTTATCACTTAATGCGCAACAGAACCTTTCAATGTGGAGCAATGAGGAACGTGGACATGTTAAGACTCAGAAATGAGGAACATTCCTCATAATGAAGTACACTTGAGAGCTCATGCCTCAAGTGTACCTCATTACAAGGAACGTTCCTCATTTTGAGTCTTAAAATGTTCATATTCTTCATTGTTCCACATTGAAAGGGTCTGTCACACATTCAGTGATAAGATTTTTCACTAACATCCATGAGAAATAATATTGAATCATATTAGATCATCAAAAGAATGCTTAATAAATATAAAGTAACACATTTTAATCATCTTGTGAGCTTCATAGTTGAAGTTGTTAGTAAGCTGTTAGTGTGGGGTCCACATTTTGCCCATTTGTTCCACATTATGAGATGCAATATTCTACATTCTATAGATGGAAGGTTGAGAGCTATGCTTGAGAGGCATGAATATTAGCAACTTTCTAAGATTATAAGTGCAATATTTAAAATCTTTTCCAAGTTTTAGGTCTTTGTACCGTGTTATTTTAGGTTTTGTCCAGATTTTTTATGCTAAGAGGTTGAGAGTTATGATAACAATCATAGACAGTTGCTTCTAAAAAAAAGAGTACCTGAATTTAAAACACTAAGCAGAGGTAATCCAGAAAGCTAGAGTCAGGTCTGGTATACCATCTGTGACCCAGATGATGACAGGACTAACAAGAAACGGATTAGTCCATATTTATTCACTTTAGCTAGCAGATTCAGGAGACCCAATTATGCCCTCTCTGTGTGAGGAATAATAAAGATGCCTTGTAGAAGTTTCAGGTTAACTGAATAAATCACTTGAAATTGCAACAAGACATCTTATTTATTTATTTATTTTATTTTACATTTGTTGACCGGGCTAGTCTTACTGGACATATATCCGTTTTCAGTAGAGGCCCGGGGAGAAAAGCTCCAAATACACGAAGTAATACAATTATTACATGAGACCAAAATAAACATAATACAAAAGTACCAGTGTAGACTTATATAGCAATTTATGAAAAACTAACACTGACAAAAGTATGACAATAGAGAAAAAGTCAGATAAAAGTAAAATACGTGGTATAGAATATTCTGAAGTTAGATTAAATAAAAGATAGATAAGCAGTACACAGGTCAGAAAAACATATGTGACAATAAACTAGAATGCTAAGGTAGAGTCAGTATCAAGGATAAAACAGTCAATAATTAAACCTATTATTCGAGGACCCATAAGGAGAGGGGGAACTTGGGAAATAATGAAATCATTTCAGTCAGGGTTAGCACAAGGGCATAACCACCGGGATTTTAGATATTCTTTGATGTGTCTTTTGAAGTGGGATGTAGAGTCAAGGTTAGTTATTTCATAAGGGAGTTGATTCCAGAATTTCCCGACAGAGTTAGAGAATAATGCATCCCCAGCTTTATTATATGATTTATTTAAGGCCACAAGGAGTTTGTTAGCAGAGCGTAGTGTGGATAGGTTTTATATGGTGAAATTAGTTTTTTGAGGCTAGGGGTAGCATCAGGGTAGAAAAGAGCCTTATGAGTGATAAGTAGCTGTTGATAGAGTATGTGGTTATTTAGCTCTAACCAGTCTAGTTGCTTGAGGTTGTGACAGTGATGAGTTCTGAAGGGGTTAGCAGTAATGAATCTAGTTATACTATTGTAACAGGTGGATAGTTTGGTAAGGTTGGATTTAGATAAGTTTGTATATATAGCAGAGGCATAGAAAAGGGTAGAGATCAGATGGGTCTGGGCCAAGGTTTTTCTGGCTGCAGGGTAAGAAAGGGTTTAATTCTGTAGAGAGAACCTATCTTTTGTTAACTGATTTAATGGTATTGTTAATATGGTCATCAAAATTAAGATGGTTGTCAATAGTAACACCTAACAGGCGAGTGGTCATATCTGGGTTAATACAGGTTGCATTATTTGAGAAGATAGTGAAGAAAGGAGTTGGAGATTTGTGTGTAGGAGTAAAGAGAAGAAGTTTTGTTTTTTTGGCATTGAGAAGGAGGGAGTGTTCCATAAACCATCTCTCTACGTTATGGAAGACTGCTTGGGTAAGGGACTGGAGGGAGGAAACATTATTAGTAGCTTAGATTAGAGTTGAGTCATCAGCATATTGAATACAGATGGCTTGGGGGATGTTCAAGTGCAGGTCATTGATAAATAAAGAAAAAAGAAGGGGACCTAAGATTGAGCCTTGTGGAACCCCAATGTTTACTGGGAGTAAGGAAGAAAGGTTGTTATCCCATAGCACTGCTTGTTGCCTGTTTTGGAGATAACTCCTAAACCATTGAAGAGCTTGTGAAACAAGAGAATAGTGATGTAGCTTGTCAAGGAGAATATTATGATTAACCATATCAAAGGCTTTTGACAGGTCTAGGAATAGTGCTGATGAGAAAAGATTTTTGTTCCTATTATTATTTATAGCGTCAGAGAAGGAAAGGAGGGCAGTTGTGGTGCTGTGAGAAGGTCTAAAGCCATGTTGACAATTAGCTAGAAGATTGTTTTGCAGAAGGTAGTTAAGAAGTTGTTTGTGTATACATCTTTATTCCTCTCACAACTAAGGTATAAGAGAGAGAAAGTCTCCAAGATCTGCTAGCTGAAGTGATTTTATAAGGACTAATCCTTTGTATTCTGTGACTTCATATCACTGGGATTTCTCATTTAAAAGGAGGAAAGGGGAGGACAGTAAATTCACAGGTCATTAGCCAGTATATTTGGGTGAATGTTACTGGTCAGTCATTGTATCAAGGTCATCTGGACAGCTTTTGTGCTTTTCAGGTTCAAGAGTCATGGGTGCAGAGTAACAGAGGGCGCTCAGCAACTGACAGGGCTGAAGAGAAGAATTACACTTTTTATCGCACAGTCTGTACAACTTTAGGATTATTCTAAAATTTGCTGCTGGTAAGTGAGATGTTTTTCTTTTCCCCCTAAAAGAATCACAGAAATGTGTACCGTAATTCCATCACCAGTAGGATCATTCATCACCATAAAATTCCAGAATGATATACCTCACAAAGAGGATTACCGGCCTCAAACAGATGCCCTACACAGACCGTCTCAAAAAAACTCCAGCTTTACTCCGTCGCATATCGCTTATTCAGAGGCATCTCTGCCTAACATACAAAGCTATGTCAAACCCAGAGCTGTTGGACATGCTCCACTTAAAGAAATCCCAATCTCTCCAAGCTACATGCACTAGGAACCTAAACCTTGTCACCACAATAAACAGAACATGCTGGAGGCCTAGATTCCTGTCCCAGAGACTTCCCATACTCTGGAACAAACTACCTATCTATATCAAACAAAGCTCCTCATTAGCACTCTTCAAGAAAAATCTTGATGATTGGATGGGAGATAGGAAATTCACCCCGGGGATCACTTCTATAGCTCTGCTCAACAGGGGCACAGGAAAATAATTTTCTTGTGTGGGGAAAGCCAGGGTACCATTTGACTAGGCTTATATAGTCCCTAGGGCTAATATCCTAGTACCTACCTATGAACCTATGTTATGGGCAACTGTGTACTTCAGCCATTGTTTAGATCTCTGCTAAGCATTGTCTGAAATAGAAACAAATTGCTATCACAATATGTCCTACAAACAAAAGAACAAAGCACCTGCCTGGTTGGGGGAGGGTCGCGCGCGCGCGCGCACACACACACACACACACACACACACACACACACTTGCCTAACTGTGAAGAAGAGAAAATATTGTTGCAGTTAAAGCGCACTGGATGCCTCCCAGACATTACCTTGAACCTTTGACCTTAATGACAATCAAAGGGTTGTAAGGAAAGTAATTTCTAATCTTTTTTGGGAAACACGAATAGAAAAACCTGAAACTGGTCAGTTTTCTGGGCATGTTCATAGGTTAGTACTAAGCTAACTGCCTTTGTGAGCCATTTTAAGCCTAACCAATTACCCTTTGTGAGACTCAAACCCTGCACCTTGTGTTTGTAAGGCAAACACCTTAACCATTAGGCCACCCTCTGTAAACTGTTTAATTAATTACATACACAAAGAATCAATTAACAAATTATTTTGAATTAGTAAGTTTGTTATCTGGTTTCCACAGATGACATTAAAATGTTCATACTTCATATGAATGTATTTTATGTATGACCCTCAATCTCTTAGAGCAAGAAATCTGGACAAAGTCATAAATAATGGGGGGACACGTTTTGCAAATTTTGCATTAGCATGAATTTTCTGAAGGGTATGAAGTTTGAAACTCAAATTTATATCATTATTTTCTGACTTCAGTCTTCAATGATTTGCAAATGATTCACCTGAAAACTACAATTTTATGACAAATGGACCAAAAAAAAAAAAATGAGGCACAAATATGGACATTCTGTGAAAAGCTGTACAGTTCAGAGGTCTGGAATCCATTAGAAAATATCTGATATGGATTTTGCTGGTATGTGTTCTGCATGAAACTTTTGCATGAAGACAGTTAATGTCTTCTCATGGTTGTCAATGCTTGACACTCTGGCACCACCTTCATACATTAGCAAATTCTTAAAACATTTTTTTAAACTTGCTTCATTAATGTTTTGGATTAAGAAAGTAAGGTTGTTTAATGTAAAGCTAAAATAATATTTTATTTATGCATTCGTGAACAGCAGAGTACTACATATAAACGTGAGCTATACATTTATAGATATGACTAATCATCGTTAAATAAAATCCTTTCAAATGAAAATAAATGAAAGGATGTTTTTAGATTATGCCAACCCAGAGTTAAAATGCTGTCCCATAAATCAAGAGTAATTCATTCAGCATTACCACCCCAGGTCTCAGCTTACTTTAAATCACAGTTTTTTTTTCCTTGATGCTGTCTCCCTGTTTCACCAGGGTAACCACACAAAAAGCTGCTAGGTCCCTGCTATTTCTGCAGCGAGCTACGGTAATCCTGATGTCACAAAACAGCAAGGAGTGGCTCTCAACCTGTCAGGGATACGTTTGAAATATTACTTCTATTAACATGGCATATTGACAGATAAGAGAATGGGCAGGATTCACGAAGCCTCCGTGTAAGAGTTACAAGGCTTACACTGAGGCTGCAGTTAAACGGTGTGACGTCAGCATGTCATGCATATGCATGAGGGCATGCTGAATCACACCTAAGGCTAACACGGTCCATGGAAGACAGTAGGGGGCATGTCCATAGGCTGAGCCCTGCAAATGGACACGCCCCCAGAAGAGTAAAAGTCCCAAAAGTAAACCCCCACAACAGAGCCCGTGTAAATGTGAATAAACACAACACAACACAACACATGCCCCCACAGACTACGAACATAAAATGTAGAAATGAACTACTTATAATTTTTTTTTAAATTGTAAATGTTTGCCCGTGAGTGCGCTCGTTTGCGCGGGCGTGCCCGTAGCTTAGCCACAGTTAGCAGTCAGTGGAAAAGTATATAAGAACTAAATATGCAAAGCACGCCAAGAACCAATAGCGTAGCGGTAGAGACATTGGCTGAAGCGCAGGCAGTCATGGTTTGAGCCCCCACAACATCAATTTTTATTTTTAGTGAAATAAGCACGAAACAAGTCCCTGACATATACGTACACATATAAAATTATATTTTATGTAAAATGTAATGAAATGAGCCATGTATTTTGAAGAAATGTGAGATAATAAAAAAAAAAAATGTCAGATGTGCCTATAACTGAGCTACAGTTTAACAAATTGAGTACATCTGCCTGTAGGTTGGCAGTGTTTTAACAGGTATAAAATGAGTGCCCGTAGGTGAGCAGTGGTTTAACAGGTGTAAAATGAGTGCCCGGGGTTGAGCAGCGTTTTAACACGCTGAAACTGTGTGCCCATAGCTGAGCTGAACGTAATATGCATGCTGACAGCCAAATGATGCGTAAACCAGCGTAACCAATTTGCGCGGAGCTGCGCACCGTGCCAACAAGCTAACCGACGGGCAACGTTGAGCAAGCTGTATCAAAACTGCCTTTACACAGACACACCTCCTAGCCTGTGTAAACAGTCATAAAATATAAAAAGCAATGGCCAGGTTCAAACCCAAAATACCATGCACCATAGACAAGGTACTGAACCACTAAGCCATGACAGTTGCACTTAGAAATGCAGTAATAGCATATATATAGGAATGAATAGAAAGAGGAGCATGAAAAAGCAGGTTTTGTGAAGCTGATACAATTCCAAAATGGCCAATCACAGATAAGTGCGGGAAAAATGGCATATATAAGCCCCATAGGTGGGAATACACAGCATAACCGATTGTAGAACCGACTTGCAGCCAGAATGTCAGGTGTAGGTGAGGGTAGTTGCTTCCGAGCACAGAGGTGGGGCATTGAGGAGTCCAAATATATGGTTTGGCTCCTTGTCCACAATCATGAGGCCCAACTCATGCAGGGCCAGGTCCTGTGGGGAGCATATAGGGCTGAGGCGTGGGACCGGTTGGCTCATGATCTCACCAGTGCCACAGGGATACAAAGGACTGGTGAGCAGGTCCGTCACCACCATGCGGACCTGAAGAGACGGAAGCAGGACCAACTGAACCGTTGGATCCAGGAGGCCTGGCAAATACCCAACGCCCCACTACTGAGTAAGTTACATGTAATTATTTATGTAAGAAATTAACCTAGCTGATATTATGGAGATGTGTATTCCAATATTACTGTATTTATATTACAGCTGCACGTGTCCGTTCTGTGAACCGTAGAGCCTATGGCGATAGGCTGGCACGGTTGCGCCACCAGGCAGGTCAGTAATTCTCTCCCTGTAACTGTAAATAAATATATAAGTATGACAGTTAGCAAAAGAGTACAGTGTAGTCACTAATTAATAAAATGTGCAAGTAACAGTGTAAGAGGGTTTGCAAGTATTGCTTGATTACAAAAGTGTGATGCAGCCTGTAATCCAAACATAAAAATTAAACAAGTCTGAAATAAAGATGTCCCACCTGTAATATAATAGTACATAACCTGCAGCAGGCTGAAAAGTACAGCTGCAGAAGCTGAGTAAAACACATGTGTGAAATATATCCCTGTTGAAATACAGAAACATGACAGAAGTGAGATTGTTGGAAAGGATTGTTATAACTACAGGTAAAACATGTCAATAAAGCCTAGAATTAAGTACCATCCTGAATTGTAAAAATAAAACAAGTGAGAGAGTGTGAGAAAGAGTTATGAATACACCAATAGAGTAGTAATAACTTCTGAATAAAGTATACTGCAGTCAGTACAGAATGAAATGAATGTGACAGGCAGAACCAAACAGTAACATGTGTTGAAAATGGTACCGCAGCTGGAATGTGTGTCCCAAAATCTGGATATGTTGCTCTCAGTCTGCAATATGCAGATAGTATGGTTGTCTGAAATACCAAACATCCACAGTTGTCTATAGCTATATAAAGCATATGTAGCAGGATGATGTAGCTGAACAGAGCCAGATATGAATGTGTATGAATAAAAATGAAAATATATATTGATGTAGCAGTAACATTCCTATCACCAACCTGAAGTAGTTATCACATAGAAAACTGTAGGCAGAACTGTAGTGTGTATATATCTGCAGCTATTAGAAATGTACAGCATATGTATTGGTATTTGAAGTTGTTAATTAAATTTTCTTCATCCTACCCTATAACCACATATAATCCATTCCACGTGAAATTGGTATGTGCAATCACAATTAACACCCCTGGACATTTGTCCTGTTAGTTCATACATATGTGCATGTACGTTGATGCATCTGCCCTGTTCATACATCCAAACCTGATGGCCTGTTGCCATCAATCAACCCTGCATGTTGTTGGACTGTGTATTGCTGTTCAAATTATGCATGTGTTATGCTTGCTGTTCAATGGTTTGAATATATGGGTGTTTGGTTAATGGGAATACTAATGCATGCTGTTACAACTAATTGTGAATGGCATTGTACGTTACTAACCCAAACTGTCATAACATAATGCAAAACATAAGACGACAGGGAAGGCGGGTTCCAGCGGACCCACCTCTCCCTCCTCAGCTGGAGAGTGCAGCTGACAGTAGTGCCCAGGCCGGACCCTCCTCCAGTGGCCCTGTGCCACCTGCGGGTGGAAGCGCTGCAGGGGATGGGGCTCATCCCACCTCTGCAAGTGTGGCTGGAGGAGAACATCCACTCACCCTCCGTAATGTCTGGACTGTGGTGCGTAGGGAGATCCGGAACGCTGTTCTTGGGCCCCTACGCCAGCTTGAGGCATGGGTGGCACAACTAACGGGCGTGCCTGCTGCCTGGCCTACACAGCCCCCAGCACAGCCCCATCCTGGGCAGTGAAGGCACAGTGGCAACTGCCCATGGGTGGGGATATCAGTTCCACTGTTGCCATCTGTGGGCTCATGGGCTCTAGATATCCAAACATCCGTCCCCGTCAATTGTGTAACCCCCCCCCACATGTGTCATACACCACCCCTGTATGCGTCTTGTTTGTCTTGTCTGTTAACCTACCCAACCTACCTCCCCAGCTATACCGACTTCCTGTACCTGACATACCACTCTCACCTGAAAAAAAAAAAAAGGGGCACTCTGTACCCACAAAAAAAATATGCCTCATACATAGCTGCCCATTTCGCACACATGTCTGCTGGACATGGAAACTGTCAATTACAATTGGCTGTACAAGTATTATTGTTGTCCTTACACCTCTCTCAGGGGTGGAAGGTTTCAAATGTCACACCAAATTACAAACATATGCACAGCTGTTCCTGATGAAGAAATGGGCAGCTATGGGCCTTATCTACATCCCTCCTGCAAAACCTGAACTTGTTTACCTACTATCTTACCCTCTTTGTGACCCCTTTTTCACCACTTTCCTGTCTCCCCATTTTCATTTCTTTCAAAGAAATTAGCACGGGTGTGCGCAAGAGTAAGCACTTTTAAGCAGTTGTAAGCAGGTGTGCGTGGAGCTGAATGCCAGTGCGCATGCGTGAGCACTGCGCAAACCAGCACTAACCCGGTTACAACTGCTTAAAAGTGCCTTAGTCACTCTGAATGACAAGGCCTGTAGTCTGCTCAAAAGAAAAATAAAATCCCACTGTCAGTCCTGAACCCAGGACCATAGAAACAGTAGTCTGCATGACTTACCACTAAGCCATGACTGTTATATAAAAGCATTGTGCTACAATAAATATATCATGCAATAGTAGGAATGAATGTAAAGGGAATATAGGATGTGTAGTACACAAAGCATGTTATGTATATTTACTGTCAAATGTAGTGGATTTCTATAATAGTAGTGTGTGAACAGAAACAGCCATGCTAGTTGGTAGCTATTAGGTAATAATGTCGCTGTAGCACCTTGCAAGCCACACACATACTCACATCAGGATAATCACTGCCCATACCCCACAACCTCTTACAGCAACACATCTGGACTAAGTAATAAAAAATGTGGAGCAAAGGCCCAAAAACAGGGACACATTCCAAATATTGCTCCAACAAACTTAGATAGTTGAGAGAGTAACAGGTTTTGCATTATGTTGGATGTTTGGAAGGGAATGAAGTCTGAAACTGAAATGTTTGTCACTATAGTCTGACTTGAGTCCTGAGTGATTTGCCAGAAAAAGCTGTTTATGAGATATGGACCAAAATATGAGGCAAAAATGTGGACATCCTGCAAATATCTGTACACTTGAGAGGTCTGACACTGCCATATGTGAATAGTTAAGAGCCTAGACATAGCAACAGTGACTGAGTTATATGGATGCCCCACAGACTCCCTGTGAAATGTACAAACAGTAGGCAGAAAGGTGTTACAACACATGCAATGGTAACTATGAAGTACTGAAAGTATGCACCACTTGCACGTCGGAAATAGTGTAGTAATACATATGCCCATGCTAACCCACAGTCACAACTGCAGAATACCAGACAATTTAATGGGTGTACCCCACTGATATGTACCATTCCATGAGGCAGATAAAAGATGCACCTGAGAGTCTCTGGGGCCTGCTCAGCAGCATACTCAAATACCCTAATAGATGTCAAGGTCCACACCATGGCCAGACCACACTGCATGCAGTAACACCCTAGCAGATATAGCAAGCATTTAAGGTGTGAATGTAAATGGAAAATAGGAAAGCCAGAGCAACACACTACAGTCAAGACACCTAGCAGGCATACAAGTAGTGAATGTAAAGGGCAAATATTGAAGCCATAGCAACAAAGTGCAAGAGCCACTGCTATATACCATTTACACCACATGTCCCACAGGAAAGCACACACACCCACATTAACAGTAGTAGTAGTCTTAGCTGTCAGTGTGCATACACACTTAGTACAGGAAACTGGAGAAATGAATGGAGAAATGTTAATCTACAACACAGCCAGAAATATGAGAGAGATACTAACCTTTACACTCACAGAACAGTGTCCACAGCATACCAGCATGGTCCCTGCCCTTAAACTCTGAAAGGGCTATGCCTATCTCACATACCTTTTTATAGCACTGTCCTGGAATCACAGTGAGAACTGCAATAAGTACACAACTGGGTGCATGCAATTAGCAAATGCTGGCTAACAATTGGTGCAGAGGCCATCACATGGACATATGCAGATACCTACAAAAGCATGCTGTACTCCCAGTCCACACATACAATACTTTCATTGCACCCTCTGGAGGTAGGGAGAGAGAGAGAGAGAGAGAGAGAGAGAGAGAGAGAGAGAGAGAGAGAGAGAGAGAGAGAGAGAGAGAGAAACATACACAAACAAAAACACTCAACAAAACCTACTAGAAAGCTGACATCTGTCAACTGGAGCAGCAGCAGGACACCAATCCAAAAGGCAACGCAAGCAGCTGTGACAAACACAGGTAATGTAAAGTAATACTTTAAAAGTCTACATACTGTGAACCCTCCATATGTGTCATTGGTCTGTATCTATATGTATATGAAGATGTGCATAGGGCAGGGGACATACAGCAACTATCAGTGAAGGCTGTACATACATATATATGTGAGGGCATCTATGTGCACATATCACTGTAGGTTGAATGTAGGTTGTAGTGCAATGTACAAAGTAGGTTTCACAGTTATGTATGTTTAGCAGTATGTTAGTGTGTGTATACAGTTTTGTAAACAAACATGTTGATATACCTATCTATCATATGGATATGTATGTATGTATGTCAATATATGTATGTATGTATATATATATATATATATATATATATATATATATATATATAATATGCATATATGTATACATAGATAGAGAGGGATGTAGGAATACATAGACAGATGTAGACAGATAGAATATGTACAAACATATATATGTAATGCACACATACAGATATAGATATATGTAGATACATATACATAGACAGACAGATCTGGCTATCTACAGATATGACTGTATATGATGATCTCACACTCCCCCTGTCCCACCCCCTCTGTCACTCTCACCCCCTCTCTGTCACCCCCCCTCTCTCCATATCTAAAGCAATATATGTACATCGATATATATATGTGTATATGTATACAGACATATATATATATATAAATATATATATATACATATATATATATATATATATATATATATATATATATATATATATATATATATATATATATATATATATATATCTATCTAACTATATATATATATATATATATATATACATATATATATATATATATATATATATAGAGAGAGAGAGAGAGATGTATATATATTCTGAGTGAGGCACATGTGTACAGCTGTATTGCAACAGGTGCCTGGTGACAAAGGCATGGAGTGAACACCAGTGTCGAAACTGGAGTACCATACCCCATTTCAAATCACCTACACCAGTAACCACCAGATATGTGATTGGCTGCCCACCACTGCATGTCTCAGGGGTGAACAGGGTCATAAATGTGTACAATAGTCCCCCAATGATAGTCACAGTGGCACACTATTCCTGGAATACCTGTACATGGTATGTGTCAGCAGACATGGTGTGTCAGCTATGGACATGTAGGTCAGTGTACCCCTCCACACCACACAATGGCTGCCACGGTATGTATCTCACATGACAGCTACAGATATGGAGAAGGACACAGTGACATGTACGACACTGTGACAATGCACTCAAACACATTACTAAATGCACAGTGACTGACAACACCACAGAGTGCACACATACTACCCACATAGAGGTTACCACTCCTGGATTTACATACTTAGGTCACACCCATGACAGATGTCCAACAACCATAGTAACACCTCACACCATCCACAACCTAAATGACCGCTGTGTGTCATCCTTGACACTGCAGTAGAGAGCACATGGCGGAGCTACAGGTTCCTACCCATGGATAAGACATACCCTGCAATAAGCCACACAGCGTTAAGAAGCAAGACTCCCCATGAGTACATGTTACACATACCCCTGCTGAATGTTAGTCAGATAGGTAATATGCCATGTGAGTTACCCTGTGTAACTGTTTGACAGGAGCAGGTACCATCACATCACATGTGTCACAATGGTCAGGGTAGCAGAACAGTATGCTGCTGTAGTCCCAGGGGCAATAGCATATTGTATTGTATTGTATTGTATTGTATTGTGTTGTATTGTATTGGTATGTAGAGGTGCCTCCTTTGTGGAGTGGAACCACTGCTGCTGTACGCCAGTGTACAGGTACATATCCTGTAGTCAGGCTAGTGTTACATAGCACTTCTATATGTGTGTTTAGATCCTCTTGGAATTAATGTAGCATGCAACCGGGGATACCATCAGGTCCCATTGATGCTGTGTTTTTTGCTTTTCTGAGGGCAGCTCTCACCTGGACATCTGTGATGACAGGGAGGTTACATTCAGCTGGGATAAGTAAGTCTTCATTTGGGGGAGAGGGAGGGGGGAAATTGCACTGAACCTGTCTGCCACAATGTTGCCAATATCTTTCGGTTCGGTGAATTATTTGTTGTTGTGTACTAACTATGAGCATATTGGAGGGTTTCTGACCAGGTTTCTAACATAACTGAAGAAGGCCTTGTGGTTATCTGTAGTGTCCCCGGTGATTTCCCTCTCAAAGTTGCCCATGGAGGTTTGTATGAGAGAACATAGCTCTTTACTAGTGCTGATCAGACATGCCTTCCCTTTATGGAATTATGCTCTGTCTTGCAGTAGCTTCCATCTTTTGTTATACAATCTGTCTATGGCTGGGGTCCACCAGACAGGATGCTTTCCCTTTGTGGAGAGTGTCTTGGTCTTATATGGGATTGCATGATCCATGCATTCTCGGAGATGTCTGTAGAAATCATTTGTGAAGGAGTCAGCATTGTGGGTTGTGGCTTCCACTGGCCCAGTGGGCTTAAAGGATGCCATCTCAGTCTTATGAAGTGTAAAGTTTGCGTTTGAAATGTTATTCACTGTAGTCGTTTGTGCTGGTGGTGGAGGTGGGATATGTATATCCAGGGCAATTAGTTTGTGGTCAGATCATAGTAGTTGATGATGTACCCCATACAGTACCTCAATACAAACCCCCAGAGTGAGGATGTGCTTTGGACCCGAATCAGTGTTCTGACTGCTGGGGTTTGGTAGTATGTCATATGGAGTGTGCCAGGTACTGTTACACAGTTGTTGGCTGAGCACTGATACCTGGCCATTTACATGTGTATCCACCAATAGACAGACAGATGCTATATATGTGAGATATGTTGTATCACAACATTCGAGTAGCATGTGTAGTATGTGTGCCAAATTCTGCTGACATATTTTGCTGATATCATTTTATTTCTTTTTCAGGACCATGGCTCACCAGCGCAATCCAGCATACTCTGCAGCTGAGGATGAGGAAATACACCAGAGCCTGGTGCGGGATTATGCAATATTCTTTTCCCGCACCAGCCAGAATCAGCAGGAGAGGGCTGCACTGTGGCAAGACCTGGTCCGTCAGGTAAATGACATAGGCATGCATAATAGGACATATGAGCAGGTACGACATCACTGCAGTGATTTAATCAGAAATGTCCATCAGCGTGCATCGGATATCCACAGGCAACAGGTTGCCACAGGTGGTGGGGTGGCTACACATCCCCCACTCACCAGACTGGAGGGACTACTCATAAGTGTTGTGGCTCCAGCCCACCAACAACAACAGCAGCAGACATGCATTGTGATGGAGGCTGGAGCCACACAGCACCATGACTACAAGCGTGCAGGTAATATGTCATATGTATAGTTGACTGTTGTGTACACTGGTAGTTAATGCATGTGTGAGGTGTGTCCTTGGTTTGTAGCTGTCATCATAGTATTTAATGTGCAAGTGTGATATTCTCAATATCAGCAGCTGACCTGTGAAAGGCAACTGTTGTACTACTGACCTGTATCATACTCAGTAACAATGGCACAGTTGTGCCCACTGACATTAATTTCCTCACTTCTGCAGGTCCCTCTGGTGTAACAGCAATGCAGCCTATTCATGCTGGTAAGTGTGTATTAACAATAGCATTAATAGTCTTGATAGTAATAGTAACATTAGGCTCACATAGTAGTGCTCTGTGTATGCATGCAGGTGTGTCTGTGTCTGTGTGTTGATATCTCGCATACTGAGTAGTGTGCAAGTGTGCAACTGTGTGCAACTGTGTGCAAGTGTGCACGTGTGCACGTGTGCATGTGTGCATGTGTGCGTGTGTGCATGTGTGCACGTGTGCATCACTGGTATCATTGTGTAGACATTGTAAACTGTGTTTCCTGTTTCCCTCCCACAGATTCTGGTGCTGCTCTGGTGTCATGCAGCAGGGAACCTGAATCAGGTGCCCCGGTTACTGATAATGATGACATCTGTGTAATGGCACAGGAAGGTGTGCCAGGGTCCGTCATTGGTCAGCCAATTGACAGTACACAGCTGTCAACCCCATCAATGCCCACAGTCATCCTGCCAATACATCCTTTATCACCAATGTCCCTAGGTGATGGACAGAATACAGTGGGCATTGACCAGTGTAATGTGGTATCTGTGGCACATGCTTCTCCACACAGCAGCCATGGGCATGGCCCTGAGATGGTACCATACAGGCAGATGTCCAGGGGTTCTTGTGGGAGCACCCGTGGGCATACTGCCCCTGTCAGATGTGCCCACAGAGGTCTTACAACCTCAGCTATGTTTTGGGCTGTAATGCAGGCACAGTCATGTATGGAACGGTACACCAGACAGGGTCTGAGGGAGCTGACAGCATGTCACACAGCCATGACTGACAGTATGTGTGACATTGCGGTTGCCATCCGTAATTTCACCGATGTCATAGACAGACGTTGTGGGGACATATTAGATCAGTTCCACAACTACATGTCCATGAGCCAGGGCAATGGTGGATGGTTGAGGCCGACGCGGCGTATGCCAGCAACAGCAGCAGCTGGCAGTCGTCGCGATGACAACAGGGCCGCCACCCCATAGTGCCAGCAGCAGCCCCAGCAATGCTGGGTCTGTGCTGTCATCAGACCGCCCCAGGTGACCACGTGGCTCTGGACAGGACCAGCAGGGATCTGTGTCCAGTCAATGAACACCTGCTTCTGATGACAGTACCCAGTCTGGATTGGTACCGGATACGGTCCGTAGCACCCCTGCAAGGCACAGGTACCGTGTCCGTGGCCAGAGACACTGATCTGTATGACCTGGCAGGTACAGTCTGTGGCTGTCCACAAACACCGGTATATGGCAGCCATGAGGTGGAACTGTGTCCATCCATACACACATGCAAATTGACAACACCTAGGGCTACCACATACATGCACACACTGCATCAACATTGCCCCACCTTGTACTGCTGTCCCTCACCAACACACATACACATACATGTCAATTGGTGGTATCAGTGGCAGACTCAGGCATACCAAGTTCACACCCTGTGCATATGATAAAACTGTGCCACCTCCTGCAATCTGTAATATCAGTGCAGGTACAGGTTAACATGTTGCTGATGCACAGGGAGACTACATAGATGTGTAGTAACAGTATCATGTTGTTAACAGTACTGTGTGCTGATATAATTGTGGGTATATCCCAGCATGCCTGATGCAGTAAGGGTATGATTGTCTTGTACTGTTGTCTACACCCATGGTAAGTACCATAGTGTATCATCTGCACATCTTTGCATACTGGTGGTAAGGATGTCAACAGAAGGCCACATACATAGGTAGCACAGGGGATAAGGTAATGAAAGTATTGATACGTAATGATGGACATGTAAACTGAAAGTGGCATGTTGCCCACACTGGACTCTGCAATGCGGATGTTTGAGGATGTTGACATGTGTGCAGTACTACACGACTGGTACAGGACACACAGGAGCACCCTAGCACTGCAAACTCACATCTCATACCATGCTAGACAGCCCCAACACACAAAACTAACTTTCACAGGAGGGAGAGTCCCCATAAATGTCAGGGATACTGTGGTGGCAGGACAGGTAGCATACATCCTACTAAGTATAGAACCACTGAGTGAAGGCTCAGTGTCTGTTATTTGACATGTGTATTACTGCTGGTGTGAGCACCTGGGTTTCCATCCGGTTATTGTACATCCTGACAGTACATGATCTGTACACTTGTGTGTGCTGAGACTGGACCCTGACCATCTGACCTGTGTATTTCCATGTACATGTGTATAGTGCCTGCATATTTGCACTGTTACCTACTGGAAGTGGTACAGCTTGTTTGTTGTACAATGGACTACATGCAGCCCTGCTTACTGTAGCTTTGTTTGCATGCATGTTTGCTTGCAGTTACCCTGGAACACTGATTCCACCTGCAATGCAGATTTACAGAGCTTCTGTGGATTCCTAGTGACATCTGCATAGCTTACTATATGTATGTCCATGTCTCACTCGGCAGAACGTCACTGTTTGTCCTGTTTGCATGTACGTTGCCTGTGACACATTGCATATGACTTACCTGGCATTTGGCCACGTGAGCAGTCATATATGCCAGTGCTAACTAATCACAGGCACTACACCCTCACATACTCACCTTCTGTACCTTGTTCCCCATTGGCCCTATGTGCTGTTAATCACCATGGCAATCACAATACTATGGTAGCATGAGCAAAGGTCACTTGTCATTCACCTCTATGGTACAGTTGTGGAATATGTGAGTCATGTGGCAATGTCACAGCTGCCACATGTACACAGTCACCCTCTCCCCTACACATGGACGTACAACACATGTGTGAGATGCAACCACATAGCCAAACTGGGGACTAAGAACTCTGAACCCAGTACTGCCATAACCTGTCAGGTGGCATGAAATACTACAGTGACTACAATACCAGTCTGATGTAGACCTACACTGACAGCAATCCAAACACATGAACACACTGGGGCATTCATGGAGCCTCAGAATAGCTTCCTGCCTGAGCCGGAACACAGCACGTGCAACACATAGCATACAAATCCTGTGTGCCAAACAGTCACAGCCTGTACGGCTAGACAACACACCTGCTACAGTTGTGTTAGGTACCTTTATTGTCCAGTACAGTGAGGTCCCGCTCACCAGGCTAGACAAGGTGAAGGTCACAGTGATATACCCATGGGGCACTATGGTCCACCATATAACACAAGCATACAGGTCAGTCAGAGGCATGGACACATATGACTCAGTCATTGTCCATGCCACTATGGCTGACCTGTGATGTACCTCCCTGGACTACATGATAGGGAACATAGAAGGGCTCTCTGAGCATGGGGCACAGGCTGGTATGACCCTGACCTTGGTTGGCATCATACCCTCACCAAGAATGCTGAAGTATTACTGAATGCTGATGAATTACTGTAGCTACAACCCCCTAGCTGAAAGGTTCCTAGCATGTAGTCACTGCATTGCTATGGAACAACTTGTTACCACTCCCACAACAGGTGAAAACATGCAGCACCTGTTCATCAACAACATGTAGACTATATGCCCCAGACCAGATGTGTATCCTCTCTGCTAGGATGATACCATATACAACTCACACTGTATATACACATACCACATGCAGCACTCGCACAGAAAACCACAGTCATAATGTTATCCAGTGCAAATACCATGTATTCACATGTGGCAGGCGTCAGACATGGGAACTATTGAAGGTCACAGGTATATATGTGTATTTGGCACACACATACATCATCTGTGTGCATTGCCATTACTGGTTTAATCGATGTCATGCATTATTGTGAACAACAACCCACACACATGGGCATTCTGTGTGACAAAAACACACGTGGCATTTTTGGAATTCAAAGCCATAACTAACTGTGCTATGACAGTACTGAGAGACGCAGTAGCAGAGCATGCTATTTGCATTACTGGGAGATTTGCCCTCTACTGCTGTACTTGTAGGGTGCGGACATCATCTCTGCATAGAGATTGGAATATGCAGCAGCTGGTGTGTTGTACTGGTTGCCAAAAGGGTCGGTTTTCTCAAACATATAATTGCACATACCCTACTTCCACCCCCTCCCACACTCGTCATTTGCAGGATTCAAACCCCTATCTAACTATATTATGATACTAGTACGAGACGCAGTAGCCGAGCATGCTATTTGCATTATTGGGAGGTTTTTCCCTCCGGCTGTACTTATAGGGTGCTAACATCATCAGTGTTTAGAAAGGGGAATGTGCATCCTGTAGTGTGTCCTCCTAGTTGCCAAAAGGGACATTTTTCTCACACAGAATTGCGCACACACTAACCCCCCTTCACCTAAACACACACACGGAACATTTGCAGGATTCAAACCCCTACCTAACTATGTTATGATACTCAAGATGGACACATTAGCAGAGCACGCTATTCACATTTTTGGGAGGTTTCCCTTCTCCTGCTGTACTTATAGGGTGCTGACATCATCAGTGTTTAGAAAGGGGAATGTGCATCCTGTAGTGTGTTTTCCTAGTTGCCAAAAGGGACATTTCTCTCACACAGACTTGCACACACACACTGAGCATTTGCAAGATCCAAACCCCTCCCTAACTATGTTATGACACTCAAGACAGACGCATTAGCGGAGCACGCTATTCGCATTACTGGGAGGTTTTGCTTCTCCTGCTGTACTTAGAGGGTGCTGACATCATCAGTGTTTAGAAAGGGGAATGTGCATCCTGTAGTGTGTTTTCCTAGTTGCCAAAAGGGACATTTCTCTTACACAGACTTGCACACTGCACATTTACAGGATTCAAACCCCTACCTAATTATGTTATGACACTCAAGACAGACGTCTTAGCGGGGCACGCTATTCGCATTACCGGGAGGTTTCCCTTCTTCTGCTGTACTTATAGGGTGCTGACATCATCAGTGTTTAGAAAGGGGAATGTGCATCCTGTAGTGTGTTTTCCTAGTTGCCAAAAGGGACATTTCTCTCACGTAGACCTGCACACACACTGAGAATTTGGAGGATTCAAACCCCTACCTAACTATGTTATGACAGTCAAGATGGACGCATTAGCGGAGCACGCTATTCGCATTATTGGGTAGTTTCCCTTCTCCTGCTGTACTTATAGGGTGCTGACATCATCAGTGTTTAGAAAGGGGAATGTGCATCCTGTAGTGTGTTTTCCTATTTGCCAAAAGGGACATTTCTTTCACACAGACTTGCACATACACACACACTGAGCATTTTCAGGATTCAAACCCCTACCTAATTATGTTATGACACTCAAGACAGACACATTAGTAGAGCACGCTATTTGCATTACTGGAAGGTTTTCCTTCTCCTGCTGTACTTATAGGGTGCTGACATCATCAGTGTTTAGACAGGGGAATGTGCATCCTGTAGTGTGTTTTCCTAGTTGCCAAAAGGGATGTTTCTCTCACACACACACACTAAGCATTTGTAGGATTCAAACCCCTACCTAACTATGTTATGACACTCAAGACACATGCATTAGCGGAGCACACTATTCGCATTACTGGGAAGTTTTCCTTCTCCTGCTGTACTTATAGGGTACTGACATCATCAGTGTTTAGAAAGGGGAATGTGCATCCTGTAGTGTGTTCTCCTAGTTGCCAAAAGGGACATCTCTCTCACACAGAATCGCACACACACCAACCCTTCTCACACACACTGAGCATTTGCAGGATTCAAACCCCTACCTAAATATATTATGACACTTGAGGGAGACGCATTAGCAGAGCACACTATCCGAATTACTGGGTATCTATTCTGCACCTGCAGTATTTATATGGTGCTGACATCATTATTTATACAGAGGTATGTACATCTATTACTACCTGTCAGGTGGGGGATAGCATATATATGCATTTGCAGCCACCTACTTCAGGGTCAGATATGCACATCAGCACTGGCAGGTTATGTTCTATACCATGCTTCGTGACCACAGGACCTGTAACACACAACACAACCAGTTCGGACCAGCCCTCCCACATCCAGGACACACACTTTGCTTCCCTGGGAACAGTGCCAAGATATTAAGGTGTTCACATACACCATTCCAGTTGTTAATGTCAGGTACAGGTATATTGTGTGTGGGAACTACTCAGGCCTCTACAACATTACCCTACAGCCACTACAATTTGTGAGTCCATGTGCTATGGCAGGACCACTCACCACAGCCACAAGGGGAAATACATATTGCACCTGACCATCTGCAACATGGGTACTCACTGTTCCACACCAAAGGTAGACCACCATTGTTGATATCTGACCATACCCACCTTTCCCTGGACATCCATATCCCATCTCCACCCCCAGGCAAGGTTGTCACTGCAAACAAAGTGTATTTATCAAAAGCAGACTTTACACTTGTGAAGACTGGGGTGGAAGACTTCAAAGGATCCATGCTGGGGGAGTATACAGGCCACTCTGCATAATCCTTGACAATTGCATTCTATGAGCATGTGGAAGGTTTGCATTGATCATGCTATCCCAAATATGCCCATGACTCCTCCACAACAGGACACCTGTCAGGTGTACACCAGCCATATATGAGCTGTCCGACAGACGGAGTGAGCTAATACATTGCAGAGCAGTAGCCCACAGAGGTAGGACATCTCTGAACAGTACTGGCATGACACTTCAATCCCTCATAATCATCATGACAAAGTGTTGACAGTGAAATTGTCCAGACACTGCAGATAAGGCTCCCCTCAGTCTGTTATTGATGCCCACTTACTGTTAGAGGTCCTCACCAACCCTCTTCCAGCACACACCAACAACATGGATGTGGCATAGCAAATTCAACCCCTGGGATCTCCACTGTGTCCCTGCTTGATGGAGGCACAGCACACTAGCCTCAAACGGTGTCTTATGTGACCTATTTTACAGTGGCACAGTAGCCTACTGTACTGGGGAGGCAGATGCCAAGCATACTCTGGCTAAGCTTTCATTCCCTAGGGCAAACAGCCTAGTATTGACCTCTACACCCATATGTTTAATTGTCAGATGCACAATATTTGTTGCTGATAGACTGTTTGCAGGTCTTTATTGCCACAGCATTCCCTGTTTCTATGAACAACTTGTGTATCTGTGGAAGATGTTTGAATATGAGAGGGATCCACTATATCACTTATGTCTCTGTAGTCATTTAACTGTGTGCACTGGGCAGATTGCTGTAATGTGGTTGGTTCCTGGAATAACACGTACAAATACCAGATATGTGTGGCCAACTGCTAAACTGAGATATGGCCTAAGTGTGTGAGCATGCCCAGTTCTGGCTTTCCATGGCATGTTGTCTGACATATGTCTCATTTATCAAAGTGTGCGAGCATGCCCAGTGTGAGCTTTCCATATGTTGAACTCTGCAGTCCACCACATTTGTGGATGAGTGTGAACTTCAACAATATCTCACATTTATGGTTCTGTGTCATGTTGTGTACTTACTGTCCAACTGCTTTGTGTCTGAACACAACAGGGATTATTCTGTGCCTGCAGGGTTTGCATGGGATACTTTGCATACAGTTGTCAACATCCTTTCATACTGACCTAACACTGTAGTACCGTATAGTGTACTGGTTCAGTACTTTCACTGTGGTGGACAGTATCCTGGGCTTTAGTCCTATCACTGCTTTAAATTTTCATAGTGAGCACAACAGACTGGTTAGGGGCCAGTTGTGCACATATGAAAATGTTGCATTATGTTCAGATATGGACTACTTAAACCAGGCTTGTCCAACATTGGTAGTGTATTACACAACATAGGTGGACATTGGCAAACACTAGCGGTGCCCTAGGCCATTTCTAATGCTAGTCAGAGAGTGTGTTTGTCCTTCGACACATATTGTAACTGGAGTTTGCCATGACATATGTCATGGTTAGTATACTGTGCCTCTGTCTACCCGTGACATAACAGTGATACCCAGGGAAAACCTACCATCTCCCATCCACTCATCAATATTCCTCTTGAGAAGAGTCAATGAGTGACTCTCTGGCTAACCTGTACTGGGAGTTTACTCAAGAGTGGGGGTGGCTTCTGTGTTATGGATCATTCAGTACAGCTTGTCCTATATATGTCAGTGCTGGGGTTCAGGTCTTTCATGTGCATAGCTCACTGCCATTCAGATTGTACAAGGTGCAGCATGTTCATTGATTCCAGCTTGGACATGGCTTTATACATCAGGCACAGCTTGCCTCTGGGCGGGCAGTATGGCATTGTGTGTAGCTGCAGTTTGTTTAATCAGGCAACACATGGCATCTGTTCAAGCTCTTTGATACTCCTGGTGAGGTACTTTTGGGGTCTTTCCAGTTGATGAAGGTGTCTGCTGAGGTACATCCCACAGGGGCCATTGTAGCAATTGTGATGCTGATGAAGGATGACTGCAGAGCCACAATGACCTCCCCTGATCTAGATCTGACAACCTTCATGATTAGGTGGGTATATGGTATGTTTCTGTAACCACTACAGCCACATGCTTGTCCAATGCAGGATATCTATCAACTTGTGTCCCCAGGTCTCTTATTACATGTTAAGTACTTAATGGGTTAACACCTATGTGGTAATTGGTGGGCACTTACTGTATATCCACAGGGGTTGACTATACACTTTTCTGCAATTAGCTTGCTGACATGGCTATGGCACCAGTTGTCTGTTTCTATGTGGCCCTTTTGTGGGATGCTTGTTTCAGCTGGAGGGTCAGATATGGTGGCCAGTTTGTAGTCCTCTGCAAACTTGTTCAGACACAATCCTTCCATGTTGGCCTGTACCTATGGGACATATATACCAAACAAGGGAGGTCCCAGGGCCAAGCCTTGTGGGATGCCAGTTATATCTGGTTTGTAGTCTGACATGGCTGCAGCATTTCTGACCATGTCAGTTCTGTCCTTGGTCTGGTTTGCAACCCCTCTACTGACATAGGTGTTTATATTTAAGCTGGTGAGCTTATCTATAATGAACACGTGGGGTATTGTATGGAAGCCTTTTGCAAGGTCCAGCTAGGCTGTGTGGACCACATTCCCCTCATCAATGACCTTAATGACTGTTTCAAATGAGTCAAACATGTTTAAGGGGCAGGATCTGCACTTAAGAAAGCCACACTGGGTAGGGTCCAGTGTCAGTAGGTCCCCAATATCTTTATGCCTGAGGTACATGCTGATTCTTTCCATAGCTTTGCAGACCAAGCTTGTCAGGATTCTGGGGTGGTAGTTTGCAGTATCCATTCAGGCAACACCTTTGTGGAGAAGGACCACTGTTGTTGTACACTGCTCTTTGGGTACATATCCTGTGGTAAGGCTGACATTGAGCAGTAGTGTTATTTGGCATTCCATTCTTCTTGGAGTCCATGTTGGACTCAGCCCAGGACACCATCTCATACCATTGATGCTGTGTGTTTTGCTTTGTAGATGCTGGCTGTTACCTCAGCATCTGCAATGTCAGGGGGCCAGCACTCTGCTGGGATAGATATTTTGCATTTTTGGGGGGGGGGGGTTTGCACTGCACCTGTCAGGTTGGATGTTGGCAATATGTGTGTGTGTTTGGTATGTTGTTTGTAATATTTGAGTGATTCAGAGCATATCTGGGAATTCCCAACAAGGTTCCTACCATTGTGATTATCCTTAGTGTCCTGTACAATTTGTATCTTCATAGGTTCATAGGTTCATACTAGGCTATCCGCCCTAGGGCATTTATAAGCCTAGCCAGAGTGTGTGTGGCTTTCGCCACCCCTTGCTATGTGAATATTATGGCCATTTATGATTTACTTTACTGTGCCTCTGTCTGGACATGACACAGTGAAGACCCCCAGTGTACATCTACGATCATCCATCCACTTGGCAAGATTCCTGTTGAAGAGAGTCAGTGAAGGGCTCTGCCTAACATGGAGTGGGATTCCGTTCCAGGGTGTAGGGAGCCTCTGGGTTATGTATCTGTCCCTCCAGCACATCCTATTTCATTATGTGTTGAGGTTGACATCTGTCACTCTCACATCTCCGATGGATTTGGGTTTTCTGGGGTGGAGCATGTCCATTACTCCTGTGTTGGACATGGCCTTGTACAACAGGCATACAACGCCTCTGCATAGGCAGTATGTGACTGCATACAGCTGGGGTGTCTACAGCCAGGCAGCATATGACATATATTTGAGACCCTTTATCCTCTTGGTGAGGTACCTTTGAGGTCTTTCTAACTGCTGCAGGTGTCGGGTAAGGTACATCCCAAATGAGGCATTGTACTAGATTATGGGTTTGATAAGAGAACAGTATAGGGGCACGATGACCTCTGTTGATGTAGATGTGAATCCTTTCATGATACGGTGTCCAATATAGACAGTCTTCCTAGCCACGTTGGCAATGTGAGTGTCACATGACAGGTTACTGTCCACTTGTGTCCCTAGGTCCCTGATTACTCCTTCCTTACATAATGGATTACCACCTATGTGGTAATTTGTGAGTACCTTGTATGGTATTTGGTGAGACATTCATACTGTCCAGTGTCTTCAGGACAGCTGAGTGGGGTTCCTGTGTGTGAGAGTGTGGTCTGTAGCATGCTACAGACTGTACAGCAGTTTTGCCTACGGTTAGTTGCACATGGGTGGTCTCCGATGCTTTGTGCATTGTTAGTTACCTGGACGTGTGGGTGTCTGTGCTGAATATGGATACTCCCCCTCCTTTTATGTTTTGGTCCAGGTTTTGGGGCCATAATGCATGATATGAGGTATAACCTGGTAGTGCTGGAGTGTTGTCAGGAGCCTTGCTGCAGGTTTCTGTCACTGCACGGACATCGATGTTCTCCATACTGGGGAGGGCCTCGTGAGCATGCATGTTGAGGTTTACATGTCTGGCATTGGGCAGCATTACCCTTATGTTTCTTTCCACTTATGTTTTCTAGGGAGGTGGGTTATTCTTTCCAGCCTTGCCTACGAAAGGCTCTATGGAGGTGGCAAGAGCCTTATCCAATATCCAGATGCCCAGGGGTAACAGGTGCAAGCCATCCCTGACACAGCAGATGGCTTGTCAAGCATGACATCCCAAGCAGACAGACATTGGATCCCCTTGGAATGACACAAGTAATTGTGCCACTTGTTAAAGCTGATCATTCTGTGTTTGTACTGTGGCATCATTCTTGGTGAGGGTAGGATGCTGCACCCAGTCAGTGTCATATCGGCCTGGACTACATAATCGGAGAGCTCATATATGTCTCTTTTCATGTAGTCAGGGGAGGTACATCTCAGGTCATTCACGCCAGCATGGACAATGACTGCATCATATTTCTACTTGCTTTGGGGTGACCTGCGTACTTGTGTTATGTGGCGTATTTTAGCAGCCTACAGGCAGCTTACTGTACCCTTTCCCTTGTTCAGTCTGGTGAGTGGGACAGCAGTGTGTCTGACTATGGAGTCACCTATTACAACTGTATCAGGCATGTTGTTTCTCCTTCTGGCCTGTGACTGTTTGGCACACCAGCTTTGTGTACTATGTGTTGCATGTGCTATGTTTGGAGGTAGTGGTTGCTTGGGTGTCTGCTTTGGAGGCCTCTGTTGATGTGGTGTGTTTGTAATTAGAGCCTCTGGGAATGTTTTTCTGTGTTTATGTCTTTGGTTTGCAGTTGTGATAGGTCTATGTGAGACTGGGTTTGTGGTGTGTGTGGTTACCTTCTCCTCCTGACTAGTTTTGGCAGTACTGAGTTGAGAGAGCTCAGCCTCCGGTTTGGATAAATGGTTGCATCTCTCACATATATTTGTATTTCTTGGGGAGAGGTGAAGGTTGTCTGTGCACATGGGGCAGGTGTAACATTGCCTCAAGATTCACAGATTCAACTTGTTGTAGCTGGCCTTAGTGGATTGTATGAGTGGACATATTTTATTGTCATACTACTGATCAGTGATTACTTCCCTTTTTATGTTTGTTCTATCATGTAGTAGCTTCCTCATTCTCTTGCATGGTTTGGTAATGGCTGGAGTCCACCATGCCAGATGCCTGCGTGTATGGCATTGTGTCTTGGTTTTATTTGGGATTGCATAATCCATGCATTCCTGGCAGTGTTCATGGAATGCCTGTATAGGAGGTTCTGAGGTGTGGGCCATATTTTGCACCTGCACAGGGCCTTTAATGGATTCCACATCAGTTTGGAGGAGTGCAACTTTTGCTTTACACATGTTTTTCACTGTGGTTTTCTGGCCAGGGACTGTGGTCAGGATGTGTATATCCGGTGTGATTACTCTATGGTCTGGTCTTACCAGTGAGGGATACACTTCTCATCTGGCCATAGAGTACCCATGTTGCTGATTATCACATCCAGTATGTTTACCCCTCTTGTGGGAGTGGTACGTTGTTCCTGAGCATTTTGGTTTATGGATTCTAGGAACTTTTGTCCTACAGTGTTGGAGCTAGAATAATGCTCCCAGTCTATGTTTGGGTATTTTCCGTCACCCAATATAATGTGGTTTGGAGGGCTTGATATACTCATGTATTCCAACATAGGCCAAGTGCAGTTCCTGGTGTTAGGACGGTAGTCTGTAGCAGGCTATAAACTGGGAGGCAGTTTTAGCCTCTGTTACTTGACCATGGCTAGTCCATGCTGCTTCTTGTTGTGGTACCAACATGGGGGTGTGGTTATCCTTGACAATTATTTCTAGTCACCCTCCTTTTGTAGCTTGTTCCATGTTTTGAGGCTGCACAGCACAGTATGAGGTGTAACCTGGTAGTGTTAGGGTGCTGTTGTGAGCCTTGACCCAGTTTTCTGTTACAGGACAGATATCAACATTCTCCATACTGGGGGAGTTTAGACTGCATGCATCTTGCTGTTTAGACTTCTGGCATTGGGTAGCATTACATCTAGGTTCTTGTCCCTTGTGATACCTATGGAGGTGGGTTTGTGTTTTGAGCCTTACCTATTCAAGGCATGCTGTGGGTAACAACAGCCTTTGCCAGTATCCGTAAGGCTAGGACTGATAGGTGCACACCACCCCTAGCAGGTGGAGCATCATGTCATGCTCAGCATGTCATCCCAGGCTGGCACACATTGGATCCCCTTTGACTAACAGCAATACTTTAGCCAATTATTGCAATTGATCATCTCATCGTCATATTGTGGAATCATGCTTGGTGAGGGTAGGATGTTATTCAGGGTCATCAAGTTTGCATATACTACATGGTGTTACATTGCTTAACACATGGCATTCATGCCTCAGGTGGTGCTGCAGGGCTGCCTCTGTCGGATGCACAAACTACACTCCCTGTACATGTTTGAGAGCAGGTTATGTCATTTTAAGCATCCCTGTTATTATATGAGTGAGTCAGAGAGGGGTATCATTCCCAGGGTTCCTACTGAGCCAGTGTATGTGCTATGCATTGCCTCTTTGCCAAGGCCAGGGCATACTGGGCATGCCTCCTTCTGCCTACTGGGGCAGGCTCAGGTTGTTCCTCCTCCGAGTCACGCTCTGCCTGTGATGGCCTTGGCAATGGTGGGGGGCTGTTTGGCCCGGCCCTATGCTGGTCCTGCTGCAGCTGTTTTCGCAAGATCATATTATGTAGCATAGCACATACAATGACAATTTGGGTACATGTAGTTGGTGAGTACTGCAAGGCTCCACCAGATGTGTCCAGACACTGGAACCGTGACTTGAGCAGCCCAAACACACGCTCTATTACATTACGTGTTTGTGCGTGTACCTCATTATGGCGTTCCTGTTCAGGTGTGTGTGCGTTTCTGATGGGTGTCATCAGCCACGGCTCCAGTGCATAACCTGCACCCCCCACTAGGTGTCCATGTGGGATGTCCCCATTGGCAAATGTCTGGTACAGCTCCGTCAAATGCCAGATATGGGAATCATGGTAGCTCCCAGGGCAGCCAGCACACACATTCATTATTATGCCCTGGGCATCACACACGACCTGGCAGTTGATGGAGGGGAAGCCCTTGTGGTTTATGTAGGCCCTACCCCGCTCACTAGCTGGTGCTTTGATGCATATGTGGGTGCAGTCTATTGCACCCACTACCTCAGGGTATTCCACTATTTGCTGGAAGAGACGCATATTGCTGGCCAATACCTCACGGGCATTGGGGAAATATACATGATCACTGACATGTGCTGACATGGTATCCAGGAACTGGTGCAGTACCCTGGAGGCTGATGCCTGTGCTATCCCCATCATATCACCAGTTGGCCTCTGGAAGGTACATGTTGCTAGTATTCTTAAGCCAACACATACCTTGGTTTCCACTGGGATGGGTTCCACCCTGTTGGTTCTGTGTGTGAAGCGTAGCCTGCACAGCTCGACAATTTGCTGCAGGAGGTCTCTGTCCACTCTATAGCGCTCCACTATCTCCAGCTCATGTAACCCATGGTAGGTGACCCTGGGCCTGTACACTCTTCTCCGTCTCCTCACTGTGGGTTGTCTGGCACCATTTGCATTGTCACCACCCTCAGCAAGTCGCCTATGTCTCCTTATGACAGCTATGGCAGCCCCTAGCATTTCTGCTCTGAGTTCAGCTTTTTCAGTTTTCACTTCTAATAGCTTACTCCTGTCTTGCAGTATCTCTTGAGAGAAACATCCTGCACTGCTGTTTGCAGAGTTTTAAGTGCTTGGCTGGGCTACTATTCTGCCTGTATAATTGCCTGCTTCTAATTGTTTTCACCTGCTAGCTCCAGCAGTATTCCCTGCTAGCTTCCTACTAATTGTGTTGCTTCCTTTTTCCTTTCTGCTTCCTCAGGGGGGAGCAACGCGCATATCAGCAGAAACACGCTCACAGTGACTTACATGCGCGCACACATGCTTACATGGTTTAGAATCTTCTTATTCGGGTTACAACGCTCGCACACCAGCGCAAACAGTCTTACAAGTCTGCCAACAGGCTCCCACATGCTCAGTCTGCCTTACACTCATGCACACTGCCCTACTCGCGCCTCATGGTGCGCATCGCAAGATGCATGCCCAGCAAGAAACTTTGGTGTAAGCAACAGTGTACACCTTCCATTTCTTGACTTTCCCATGCTTATCTTGTGGCACTCCTCTTTCCATGATATGTGTCTGACATCTGTCATGTAACACTGACCTCCAATTAACTGCATTTCTTTCTGCCATTCCCCCCTGTTATGTCACCTATCTCCTACTCTGTTCCTCCCCCTTATGTAACTCTTACACTACTCAGAATGTGCTCATTTGCTATGTGACAGTGGGATTCAGTATCCTAACACTCATTTACATCAGATTGCCTACTAATGCTTAGTTACATGTCTTAGACTCAGCTTCCCCCCTTAGCAACCACTAAACGGTGGCCATGTTGTTTTTGGTCTGCTGGTCCCTGCATTGTAAATCCATGTATTGCATAAAACCCACATTTGTGGGTTTATAACCTTCATTTTTATCTTTTGTATAGCGCAGCCCGTTTGCGCGGGGCTGCGCTGTGTTTAAACATCGGCGATCGCCGGAAAAAAAAATTATTTCTCATATTTGCATCGGAGTACCTTGCCAATGGCCACATATTTGGCCATTGGCATGCTGCCTGACACATATGCACTCTTTATTTGGAGCTGACATGGCTCCATTGTGTTATTTGCAGAAACGTACTCAGTTGTCAACTGAGTACATTTCTGCAGCTAAAACGGCTCTTACACGGGCTGGTTTGGGCTTTGTGGATCGCTAATCTACCTCATTTGCATGCCTTTCGGCTGCAAGTGAGGTGATTAGCATATCCACGCCCAGTCCATGTAAGAGACATTTTAGCTGGTCTCTTATACGGAATTTCAGGCTGTTCCTGGATCGCGAGGGCTGCATGGAGTCTTACACTACTCTTAGACTCCGTGCAAGCCTTCATGAATCCTGCCCAATGTGTATTAATATGCATTTTCTGAAGTAATACAAATCTACAACTCATAAGTATTGTCATTATTTATTACAGGTAATGCAAAGCTTTTTCTCCAAAACTCACTGCTTTAGAAAGGATTAAGAAAGAAGGAGAGAGCTAAAATTAGATTACAATTCACAGGCATTTGATAGGTATGCAGCTATATCTTTTAAACTGTAGAGAAACAACTTTTGTTATTGCATACATTGCTACATACACATCGCTATGTTTATCTAGCAATTGTGCTTGTTGATCTGTACTATCTCACAGGGGAAGTGTACGTCACTTTTATATACATTTATTTTAGTGTGCTATTTTTATACTCCCCATCACCACACGCATATTTTATTTTTATTTTTTTTTCTACCTGAGATCTGCAGGTTTGATGCTTTTCTTGTTTGGTGTCTGATGGTATACACACTTTACACCACTCTGTGCTGTAGTCTAAACTGGGGGTACTGCAGTGTTGTTGCTTTAGTCAAGCTTTTTTTTTTTTGGTTCTTCCAAGTAGCTCCACATACCCTGCAAAGCCTTTACTAGGGCGGGGAGCGGCTGACTGGGCTCAGCCCGTTGTAGTGCCCGATGGGGAGTGCAGTACTGGCAAAGGTGGCATCGGTTTAGGAAGTGGCAAGAATAGCCATTCTTATAAATCAACGTATGTACTGCAGTCGCGGTCAACACTGAAGCGCACAGTGTGGGGTGATCTAATGTACCATGTGAAGGTGCTGCTTGTCAATGTTTTTTTCTTCAACTTTGATATTGTCAGGGCACTTGCATCGCTTTGTATTCAGGGCTGGCCAAATTTTCACAGAATGTACAGATTTTTGCCTCATATTTTTTGGTTTGATTCTCATAAAATTTGTGGTTTTCTGGCAAACTGGTGAGGATCAAATCCACTAAATAATGTTGAACATTTGAGTTTAGGACATCACAACCTTCAGAAAATATATAATAACACAATATTTTTTTTCTGGCAACTGTTTAGCAAGATCAATACTTAAAAAAAATTGTGCCTGTTTTGGGCCTTCCCTCCCATTATTTTTGGCTTAGTCCAGATTTCTGGAGATAAGAGGTTGAAGGGTATGATGACTACATGTGCAGATTTTGATCTCTAGACTGGAATACTTGGTGGAGGAAAATGTTAAGTAAGTGAATAAGTTACTGTTGATTTGAAAATAAGCTGGAGTTTTCTGTTTGCTATCATTACAGCCAACAGGTGGAATGCAGCTTCTCTGTGAATTAAGGTTAATTAACTTCCTCATTTAAAGTTAATTTGATTGGAGGGGTGCAGGGGTACTCAAAATTGGGACTACAGTTTAAATATTACTATAATTAATTTACTTATAGAACAACATGTCTTGCACCAATATGCATTTTCTGAACAATAAGTAGGGATATACAGTGTCTGGCAACTGGCATTAATGACTGCAAGCCTTGCTGATCCAGAAATATGATAGGCAAAGCAAAAATATGACACAAAAATCAGGGAATCTGAAAGGAATGGAAGGTTCACAAAACTCCTAAAACAAAACCCCGTTTATGAATGGCACTGTGTAGACACAGCCATACCTCTCCACCTCTTAGGACAAGAATAAGAGACAAAGCCAAACAATAATAGCAGACAAAAGGCCCAAACAGATTTTAAATATTGGTGTTATGTAGTTAAAAGGTTGCTAGAATAACAGGCTTTGCATTAACATTTTTTATTTATTTATTTATTTGTCTTTTTCTGTAGGGCTTGAAACCAGTTGCCTTTTAAATAATTTTTCAGTTGTGCACTTGCCTTGCTTCATTTAAAAAGTTTTAAATTGCTAATTTTGTAGAGTTGTAATTGCATTTACTGTTTAGGACTATACACTCAAGTGTGTTAGCCTTTTCTGTGTTTATTTACTGTATTATTGCATTGTTTAGCCTGTTTCAACAAAAAAAAAATACTATCTTGTTTGCTCGTTTCTCACCTTTCCTAGCCAGTCCATATCCCAGGCTTTGCTTGTCTCAGGACTTTATTTTCTGTGCTCAGATCTATCCAGACCTTGCTGTGGTAGAGGGAATTCGTACTGCTTACCAGTGGGACTGGTGAGCATTGTACTGCCTTATTTAATGCTAGAGGAGTGGTTTTATTACCCTTTTTGGGCTGATATCTATTAGTTTCAACTTTCTGGCTTAAAAATGCATGTGTTTGCACATTTTTCACATTGTGCAGCACTGCAAGGGTACAGTTAAACTATTCCAGGTACCAGAAAGTCTGCTCTTCAAATTTTCCTTTAGAACTAGCTGGTTTCTCAGTAGTAGCACTAAAATCTGAACCCCTGTGACTAGCACTTGCTCTAGAACCTGCTGAAAAGCACTAGGAAGCCTGAAACTGATACAAGCACTCAGCTCTCCTTGACAGTAAGGAGAAATTAATCATAGGCACTAAGCCTATAATTGCAAAGTACCTTGCAAAGGTAAAGGAAAACAGCTCTTAAACTTTACAAAAAAGCACCTAAACAGGCATGTCCAAGGGTCAGCTTCCGGTGATTTCTCCTGTCCACCTGGTGAATCTGGGCATATTGGGGCAATGTGGCAACTGCCTCATGTACACAGACAATCCTCTCCTCCTACCACCCAACACTACAACCTGTGAGAGATACACTTACATAGCCAAACTGGAAGCAAAGCTCTCTCTGGCCAAGATTGTGCCAGATAGTCAAGAGGAGAAGGTTAACACCTGCATTACACCTCAAGCAACTCATAGCCCTTCAAAACCCACACCATCAACACCCACACATATTAACACTAAAACCACATATGCAGAGGGCCTTAACATTAACCTGCCCAAGCAACAAGGACCTCTGAAGCTGAAACGCAAACAAACACCAGTCACAACCAAAGTGACACATAGCTCACAACACCAGTGTGCCACCCAACAACAGCCCCTAAGGCAAGACAATGTACCCAACACTTTAGTCATAGGTGACTCTATAGTCAGGCACACTGATGTCCCACTCACCAGGCTGAACAAGGAGAAAATTACAGTCAGCTGCCTGTCAGGTGCCAGGATCCACCACATAATGTATGCACTCGTCACTCCACAACAAGTGCAAATACGACTCTGTTATTGTCCATGCTGGAGTGAATGACTTGAGATGTACCTCCCTGGACTGCATGAAAAGAGGCATGGAAGAGCTCTTGTATCATGTGACCCAGGCAGGTATGACCCTAGCCCTGAGTAGCATCCTGCCTTTGCCCAGAATGATACCACAGTATAAGGACAAAATGATTGACTTCAACAATCGGCTAAGCTTCTGGTGTCATTCAAAGGGGATCCAGTATTTGTCTGCCTGGGAAGACATGATCGACAAACCATGATGCTTTGTCAGAGATGGTCTGCACCTGTCACCCCTGGGAATCAGGTTACTGGCTAAAGCTCTTGCCACCCCTATCGTGCCTTTTTTAGGCAAGGTTTAAAGGATAAAACCATCACGGTAACAGATACAAGCATGCAAAATCTGAAGGTAATGCTACTCAATGCTAGAAGTCTAAACCTCAAAATGCACTCTCTCGAGGCACTCCTAAAAATGGTGAACATCGATATCTGTGCAGTAACTGAGACCTGATTCAAGGCTCCAGAGAGCACCCCTGCAATACCAGGCTACAATTCTTACCACACTTTTCGGCCACAAAACCAAGACCGAAACACTAAAGGTGGAGGAGTGTCCAAATTCACCAAGGATATTCACACCTCTAGGCTAGTTGCCCAACACAATGCATCTGAAATTCTCCAGGTGCAACTAACACTAGGTAAGACTGCAATTCAAATTGTAGCTTGCTACAGATCCCCCACCATGCCCCAAGATTCTCACTACACCTTTCTAAACATACTGGAAAATATTAAGATACAACCACCCTAATACTGCGGGATTTCAACCACCCTGCCATTAACTGGGAAAACTACTCGGGTACCAACTCCTTTTCCCAAAGGTTCTTGGAATTCATAAATTCCAATGCCCTGGATCAACTAATCCATTGTCCCACCAGGGGCTCCAATATCCTAGACCTGGTCATTACCTACATGGGAGATAGATGCTCCAAACCAGTGGTTACCCCCTCATTGGTCAGGTCTGACCATAAGCAAATCACCCTTGACATCCACATCCCACCCCCTAGTAAGGAAACCTCCTTAAAAAACTTCTCCAAAGCCAACTTCATGCTATTGAAGTCAGAAGTGACAAACTTCACAACACCCACGCAGAAGGGATCTGGAAGTTTGACTGCAGAATCCTGCACTACGGCACTGTACGAGCACATCCACTCGTGCATGAATCGTGCCATCCCAAATAGAACCAAGATGCTCTTCTCCAAACAAAGGAAGCCAATCTGGTGGTTCCCTGCTATAAACAAACTATTTAACAGAAGGAAGAAACTGTTGCAGAAAAGAGGAAAATCCCAGGATGCAAAAAACTCCCTCACCAACCTCAGTAAGAAGCTGAGATCCCTCATAACATCCTCAAAAGCTAGTTACAAAAATAAAATTGACAAAG
Organism: Protopterus annectens; assembly: GCF_019279795.1. Taxonomy (NCBI): domain Eukaryota; kingdom Metazoa; phylum Chordata; order Ceratodontiformes; family Protopteridae; genus Protopterus; species Protopterus annectens. The sequence goes on from NC_056728.1 coordinate 909,565,485, forward strand.
ATTCCAAAGACAACCACAAGACATTCTATAGTTATGTCAAGAATCTAAATGGCAATGCTCAGATCTGCTCTGAGCTACAACAGAATGGCATTAAATATACTGATCCCAAGGATATTGCCAATATCCTGGTAGATCGATTTTGTGCCAACGTCACCCCTCTCTCACCCCCTAAAGGGCCCACCTCAGTACCAAAAGATTGCCAAATTGCGATAATCATGGCCACACAGGTAGAAACTGTACTCTCCAAAGCTAAGAATGCAGCATCCATGGGACCAGATGACAGCCCAGGCTGTGTACTACATGAACTACAAAATGAAATGGCACCTCACCTAAGTGTCATGTTTAATCATAGCCTCACCTCAGGCTTCGTGCCCACTGAGTGGCGCACAGCTACAGTTATCCTGCTCCACAAGGAAGGATCCACCTTGGATCCCGGGAATTACTGTCCCATCAGTTTGACAAGCCTGATCTGCAAGGGCATGGAACGCATTATCATGGAACTTATAAACAAAGATATTGACAACCTTCAAACACTGGACCCCACCCAGTTTGGGTTTGTGAAGGGCCGATCTTGTCTCCTGAATCTGATTGACTTCTTCAAATCAGTCTCCAGAGCTGTGGATGAGGGTAAAGTGGTCCACACAGCCTATTTGGACCTCGCCAAGGCCTTCAACATCATCCCCCACTCTGGAATCATAGATAAACTTACTAAGCTGGGCATAAATCCCTACATCACTCAATGGGTTGCCAACTGGCTTACTGACAGAACCCAGACTGTAAAAGTAGCTGTCTCCAAATCCAGCTCCAGACAAGTGACAAGTGTAGTACCTCAGGGTTCAGTCCTGGGACCACTCTTGTTTGGCATCTACTTCTCTGAAGTACAGGCCAACACTAAGGGACTCTGGCTAACAAAGTTAACAGAGGACTGCAAAATGGGAGCCATTATTGAATCCCCAAATGATGTGTATATTCTACAAAAGGGCCTTACAGAAACAGATGCCTGGTGCCAGAGCCATGGGCTCAAGCTTAATTCCAAGAAAAGTATAGTTATCCCCTTTGGAATAAAACATGTACCCATGAATTACCACATAGGTGGCAGGACACTAACCATCGAAAGTGTGATGAGAGACTTAGGGACACAGGTGGACAGTGGTCTCACATTCGATAACCACATCGCCACAACAGTCAGGAAATCCTTCGATGTGGCACACCTCATCACTAAGGGCTTTTCATCCAGAAAAAAGGAGGTCATTGTCCCACTGTTCTCATCCCTCATTAGACCCATTATAGAGTATAATGCCCAGTTTGGTATGTACCTTACAAGACATCTGCAACAGCTGGAAAGGCCACAGAAATACCTCGCTAAAAGAATCACAGGCGTAAAGCAGATGCCATATGCTGACCATCTAAAAAAAACTCCAGCTATACTCTGTGGCATATCGTCTACTTAGAGGCGATCTCTGCTTAACATACAATGTCATGTTAAACCCTGAGCTGTTGGACATGCTCCACTTAAAGAAATCCCAATCTCTCGGAGCCACACTCTCCAGGGATCTAAACCTTGTCATCAGAATGAACAAAACATGCTGGAGGGATAGGTTCCTGACCCAGAGACTCCCCATACTCTGGAATAGACTGCCCATACATGTCAAGCAGAGTGCCTCATTGGCCCTCTTCAAAAGGAACCTTGATGATTGGATGGGAGATAGGAAATTCACCCCGGGGATCATGTCAGTCGCCCTGCTAGACAGGGGTCAAGAGAAGTAAATATTGCGGGAAGAAAATATGGTTAACACTGAACAGCCTGCCTGTCCCTGGAGGAGTAGTTACTACCTAGAAGCTGTAGTTTTATTGGCCATTTTGGGTCAATTCTAAACCCTACAACTCTCTTTTTGTGCGGTTTTGTTCACTGAGCAGCGTCGGGCAGCGCCGCCTAAACAGGTTTAAACTATTCCAGGCTCCACAAAGTCTGCTCTTCACTTTTTCCCTTAAAACTGTTCTAACTCTCAAAGTAATCACTCTATTCTCTTTCTAAAGCCCTGCACTTGCTCAGCTCTTATAAGGAAACACTAGCTAACTAAAGCACTACATCCTCCTTGACTTCTCATAAGTATCAGACTCCCGATTGGTCCTTCCTGATCAAGTGAAAAAATCAGTTCCCTTCCCTAATCTGATCAGTAAAAAAAACAGTTCCCTATACTAATCTGGTATGTCCAAGGGTCAGTTTCAAGGTTACTCCAGTCCAGCTGGTGAATCTGGGAATTTTGAGGCAATGTTACAATTGCCTTATGTACACACACAACCCTCTCTTCCTTCCAACAAACTCTAATACATGTGAGAGATGCAGTTACACAGCCAAACTGGAGGCAGAGCTCTCTCAACCCAAGACTGGCAGTCAGTCAGGAGGAAAAGGTAACCACCCACACCACAAATCCAGTCTCACACAGATCTATTGCATCTGCATACCCAACACATAAACACACAAAAACATACTCGGAGGCTCTAAATAAAAATCTGCCTAAACAGCAAAGACCTCCTAAGCAGATATCCAAGCAACAGCCACCCCTCAACAATGCCCACAAATCACATATCTCACATAATCAGTGTGCCTCACAGTCCCAGCCCATAAGGCCAAACAACACACCAAATACACTTGTTATAGGGGAATCTATTGTCCGGCACACTGACGTCCCACTCATCAGACTGAACAAGGAGAAGGTCACTGTAAGCTGCCTGTCGGGTGCCAGGATCCACCACATAACGCAAGCACTCAGGTCATTCCAAAGCAAGTACAAGTATGACTCCATCATTGTCCATGCTGGTGTGAATGACCTGAGACGTACCTCCCTGGACTACATGAAAAGAGACATAGAGGAGCTCTCTGACCATGTAGCCCAGGCTGGTATGTCCCTGATCTTGAGTAGCATCTTGCCCTCACCAAGAATGATGCCACAGTATAAAGACAAAATGATAAGTTTCAACAACTGGCTGAAGTATTGGTGTCATTCAAATGGGATCCAGTGTCTGTCAGCCTGGGATGACATGCTCGACAAGCCACATTGCTTTGCTACGGACAGCTTGCACCTGTCACCCTTAGGCTTTTGTATACTGGCCAAGGCTCTTGCCACCCCCATAGTGCCTTTTTTAGGCAAGGCTCAAAGGACAAACCCACCTCCCTAGACAACCCAAAGATAAAAAAACTAAAGGTAATGCTACTCAATGCCAGAAGTCTAAACCTCAAGGTGCATGCACTCGAGACTCTCCTCAGTATGGAAAAAATCGATGTCTGTGCAGTAACAGAAACCTGGTTCAAGGCTCCTGAGAGCACCCCAGCACTACCAGGTTATAACTCATACCATGTGTTTCAGCCCCAAAACTCGGATCGAAGCACAAAAGGAGGGGGAGTATCGATATTCATCAAAGATACCTACACCTCCAGGTTAGTGGCATTGCACGAAGCATCGGAAACCATCCATGTGCAACTAACAGCGGGCAAAACTGCCTTTCAGTTTGTAGCCTGCTACAGAGCACCCTCTCTATTACAGGAACCCCACTTGGCATTCCTGAGAACACTGGAGAATATGAAGGTCTCTCCAAACACTATGTTATTGGGTGACTTCAACTACCCAAACATTGACTGGGAAAACTACTCAAGCCCAAACACCCTCGCCCAATGGTTCCTTGAATTTATAAACTCTAACGCAATGGAACAACTGGTCACCACTCCCACAAGAGGGAACAACATATTGGACCTGGTCATCACCAACATGGGGACTCTATGTTCCACACCAGAGGTAAACCCCTCATTGGTAAGATCAGACCATAAAAAAAATTTCCCTGGACATCCATATCCCGTCCCCACCCCCAGCCAAGGAAATCACTGTAAAGAATTTCTCCAAAGCCAACTTTGCACTTCTCAAGACTGAGGTGGAATCCTTCAAAGCCCCTGGGCCAGAGGATAATACAGCCCAATCCGCAGAATCCTTTACAAATGCATTCTATGAGCACCTGCAGGAATGCATGGATCGTGCTATCCCAAATAAAACCAAGACTCACTCCTCCAAAAACAGGAGACCAGTCTGGTGGACCCTGGCCATAAATAAGCTATACAACAGAAAGAGGAAGCTACTACATGACAGAGCAAAATCCCAAAAAGGGAAGGCATCTCTTTTCAGTATTAGCAAGAAACTTTGATCCCTCATAAAATCAATTGAAAAAAAGACAACTTAAAGTCCACTTGCTGTTCCCTGCAAGAATAAAAATATTTTTTACTGAAGGTCCTAAAACTTTTGACACTCTGCAAGCAACAGTTTCTTATCTTTCATCTAATAAAACCTTGGATAATGTGGAAGAAATGGATTTCTCCCAATTTGGGGTTAAGCGTCACTTAGAAAAAAATGAATGGAGCACTGCTGACAAGAAGAAGAAGAAATGATAAAAGACATATGAAAAAGAGAAACATTATTGTCTTCTATTTGCTCTGTAAGGTAAAAAAGTTCTTTGAAAGCATTCATGCTTTACGCATGTGTCAGTCTTTAAAACAATATAAATACAAAATAAGCAGGACATTTTATAACTAAAGGAAACAACCATAAAGAAAGCAAGGTAACATAGCTTTCTCTATTACAGTGTAAATACTTACAGTCATGATTTTTTTCTAACTCTAAATGATGTTTAGATAGTTCATTTATAAATTACCTGCCTTTTACTGCTAGTATAGAATATGATGTATTTACACTGATATATTAATGTGGTGTGTTTAAATGAGCATGATTCCTTTTTATATTATTTACACTAAGCTGCATGAAATATCTAAACTGATGTATTTAATACACATAATAATATATAAAAACTGATAGTAATAACTGTCAAAAAGTGCCTTGAAAAGTAATTATCTATTCTTTGATGCTAAAAGTGCCTTTTTGACTAACAAGCAACTGTTTGGCTTGTATATCTGTCCTTAATGTTAAGAAAACTAATAGAAGTTTAATGAGCTGGTGTTCAGTTTAAAAAAGCCCTAAAAACTTCACTTACTTTGTTTTTGTCTTCCCGCCATGGTCACGAGCTGGGAACTCTTATTTTACCACACCTGAATGAAGGTTCTTCAGTTAGAATCCATTACAGTGTGTTAAACCTTCTAACAGCACAAAATGAAAGTAAACAGTCATGAGTGATGTCAGCACTAAAACAAGACAGTATGGGTGTGGTGTCAGCTCCTAAGCTACTTAAAGTAACCAGCACACTATTTATGAGATGGCAAAGTGCTTTTACAGTTTTAACAAATATTAAAAGTATACTGAAGTACCTAATGAATTTAGAAGGTATCAACACATACATGACGTTTTATTATATTGTAATATTTGTTATTCATTTTGAATTGTACACATAAACAGCACACAAAGCTTAAAAAGAAGTATATCACTTGGAAGAAACTGTATGAATAGTTAACACATACAGACATTACTATAATCTTTTCTGATAAGATCACTCACGTAAGTTACTATAATTTAACTTAATTTTATAAAAAAATAATATATTTAAGTCCTTGACTGGAACTATATAACATATTTGTAAACACACTGCAGCTAGTATACTCATCCTTAAGGATAGTAAGTCAATTAAGGTTTATGAATGTAGCTATGTGTTATTAGTCATTTTAAGGGTAAAAAGGAGTTGCTGTTTAATCATCAAGATACTCTGTAAATATTAAATTGTTCAAGTAGCACAATCATTAAGCAGTAATGAGCAAGAAAAAATCTCAGACTTGCTTATGATTTTGTTTTATATATATATATATATATATATATATATATATATATATATATATATATATATAGGAAAGAACTGCTGAATTATAAGTATGCATTTATTAAAGGCAAGTTATATTAATATTGAACATCCTCACTGAAAATGAATGGTTGTGTAGAGACACAGTAACTCCCATTATATAACCAAGGCTAAAGAGATTGTCTTGTATGTCTAAATTGATCAGCCTTGAACCTTAGATTGCAAATAGACATGCAACATACTTTTACTTATAATACTGAATATATATTATATAACATCACAAACGCTAAAGCCATTGTCAGCTACATCTCATATCAATCAGCATTAAAATATGATTTGAATAGCATAGTCATTTACTATCATATTGCTGTTGGTACCTGATATGCATATAAGTAACAAGTCTAATTTCTGTCTATGAAAGTAAATACCAGGCTGTGTGCATTTGTTAATTATGAAACAAGAGCGTGCTATCTATTCTTTTTAATATCCTATAGGTATGTACTTGTTAGAGACACACACATGCTGCAAAGCTGCTAGTTATTGCATATTCATTAGTATATTTCTGACTGCAGTGTTATAAATATATGGTGTGGACCACTTGAGTTGAGAATATGTCTCTATATTGGGCATGTTCTCTATTTGAACGTTGTATATTATCTATAATATGATATGGAGTACCCTCACTAAATTCAAAGAAGCCACAATAGAAACAAATATTTATTAAAAATGGAGAATAGAAGGATGAAGAGAAAAATGAAGGAAAATGGTTGATGGTCATATAAGGTTATCTTTTCCTGTGTATGTAGAAGAGGTGACAGTAATAAGTACCAAACAATTGTGTTATAGCATATTTAAAGCCTACTTTGCTTCTCATATTTTCCAACCTTACAGTTATAACGTTGCAGATAAATCATGTAATATCATAAGGAGTATGACTTGCTATTTGACATATGACATATGTGGTACACTAGCGATGAAATATGCCAGTGGCACTAATAAATATATAGGAATTGCTAAGAAATATAGTCTTAAACTATATAATACCAATGCCAAAAACAAATTAGTAGCATTTATACCACTAAAATATGACTTTTTGAATTAAAAGAAAACTATAAGATTACTGATAAATGACAATACAAATGTAACGTTATATTCATTGTTATGGATACTTTCTGATTTAATCAACTTGTGGCATGGTTAACTGATGCATATAATGCTTAACATTTTTTTTATGTATGTATGCATATATGTGTGTATGTATGTATGTGTGTGTGTATATATATATATATATATATATATATATATATATATATATATATATATACATATGTGTGTATGTATGTATGTATATGTATATATATATATATATATATATATATGTATATATATATATATATATATATATGCATATATATATATATATATATATATATATATATATATATATAGGTAGACCATTACAATAAATTTGATACCTATGAATGCCACTCACAGTATAAGGGAGATAGACAGCAAGCATATTATTTTTAAGATGCATAACCGTTATTGCTACACAAAAGATATATTAAAATAAAAGATTTTCCTTTACAATTTAAACAAAACCAAATAGTTATGTATTAAATCTATGTATAGTTGTGTTGCCTTAGTGTTTTATAAAATATTAAAAATAGATAAAGACTGTATTTAAGTAATCTGTAAAGACAGATACATGTATATTTAAAAGATATATGAGATACTTTTCATTATAAAACTACCATATGGTGGAGCCGGGGGAGGATGCTGAAATGCAGACTTAGAGAGATCACTTGAATGATTAGATCATTCAAGGATGAGATGTTTTTTTGTCATGGAGGGGTTTGGTGGTTGTTTATCTTATATTGTTCTCAGTTATGATCTTGTAATTTACTTTTATTGGATGTCTATAATCTATTGTAATACTGTTGGAAGAAGAAAGAACAAGTCATTCTCTTCATGTACACACATCTACACATTGTTACGAGTATATGAATATGGATAAAAGCAAAGCTAATATAAATCCAATTGCAAAATGTATATCTCTTAATGTAAATGGTTTAAATAATAGCTGCAAAAGGGGAAGTCTTTATAGATATTTAAAGCTATGTGAAGCGCAACTAGTATTTTTACAGGAAACACACCTTACACAGGAAGACATAAATAAAATAAACAATAAAAATTATACAATACTAGTAAGTTCCACCTATAATCAGAAGCGAAGGGGAGTAGCAATTTTGTGGAAAAATGCTACTTTAATGCCTAAAATCATAAACACGTTCCATGACAACTCAGGAATGTTTTGTCTAGTGACAATATCTATCAATGAAATGATATATACATTAGTGAATATTTATTGGATACCAGGACTAGGTGTTAGAGTGGCCAAACAACACTTAGAAGACATTGTACAATATACCAAAGGCAATTTATTCATAGCTGGAGATTTCAATTGCATTATAAAAGAAACTGACACAAATACTAAAACTACACATAAGAGATCACCTTTAACAAAGTTGTTATCTGAGTTTGTTGAAACTTTTAATATAGTTTACATAAATGAGTATGCTATCCCAGGTTCACTATTCTTTACACATTTTTCCCATAGACATAATACATACTCTAGAATAGATAGAGTGTACATAACAAAGGATTTAACCTCTAAATTAAATAAAGTCAAGACAATTTCATGTCCATTTTCGGACCATAACACCATAACATTTGAGATAGACTTATGTTTCAAAAGAAGGATATCAGTAACAAGAATACCATCTTACATAACAAATCTCAAAGATTTTAAGGAATTTTATATTAAAGAGACACTAACATTCCTAGATATCAATCTTACAAAAGATGTATCTAAAATATATATATGGGATGCATTGAAAGCATACCTATATGGAAGAGCGGTGGGATGGTATAAAAATAAAAAAAACAGTGGAATAAGGAATTAATGGAATTACAGTCAAAAGTACATAATTTAAAGCTTGATATTCAAAATGGAAACACCAACTTAATAAAAGAACTAGAAGATACTAATAAAAAATACTCAGAGACGCTACACCACAAAACAATGATCAACTTAGAAAAAATAAACTATGTTACTATTCAATGAACCCTAAAAACCAATGAAAAATAGCAAATAGGACTAAAAAGATTATTAAAACAAATCAAATCAAGGAAATACATAATATAGAAACCAAAAAGAAAGTATCTGATTTAGAAGGAATACTAGAAGCTTTTAGGCTATTTTTTCATAAACTTAATACTCAAAATGAGAAAACAGAAACACATTCAGCATTGAAAGCTTTTCTCAAAAACAATGTTAAAGTTAGGTTATTAGAGGAGCGGGTACAACTAATAGATAAACAAATAACAATGACAGAACTTAAAGTGGAAGTAAATGAGCTAAAATTAAACAAAGCTCCAGGTATAGATAATATCACCCTAGAAATGTTTAAATTACTAACAAATGAGGCTTTGCTGTTGTTATTGAATGTCTTTACATCAGTTAAAAATGGTAAAGACATTCCTCCTTCTTGGAAGTACACATTAATATCACCAATTCTGACACAAAAAGATCCCAGTGAATGTTCATCATACAGACCCATTTCACTTCTTAATATAGATTATAAAATTTTTATGGCAATACATGCTGCACGAATAAAACAATTAATACCACTTTTGATAGAGGAGGATCAAACAGGTTTTATAAAAGATAGGAACACTTATGACAACATTAAAATAATTCTTTCCTTAATTGATTATATAAATGTCACAAAAAACAAAATGAATGTTATTAGCTTAGACATAAATAGCACATTTGATTCAGTGAACTGGGATTATCTGTGGTTAGTTTTAGAAGAATATGGCTTCTCAAACAACTTCACTTTGTTAATAAAATCATTATATGAAAAATCATTGGCTTATATAAAACTGGGATCTTGTCTGTCTAAATCTATTAAAATAACTAAGGGCACAAAACAAGGCTGCCCTCTTTCTCCGTTATTGTTTGCGCTAGTCATTGAACCCTTAGCAAATAATATACGTATGGATAAAAATATTGAAGGAATACAACTAGACAACAGCCTAGAGCTTAAAATTCAACTTTTTGCTGATGATATTTTAATTACTTTAAAAAATAATAATAGCAGTTTAAAAGCATTATGGGATTCAATTCAAAACTTTCAAAACTTTTCAAGTCTTAAATTTAACGAGAACAAAACAAATGTATTGCTTATAAATACTAATAAAAAAGATCTAAATAAAAAATACCACAAATATATCTCTACCAATAATATAATTAAATACTTGGGAATTATAATAACTAACAACCTAGATACTACAATTGAAACAAATTATAAAGAGACCTTAAATAATATTAAAAATCTAATACAAAGATGGAATAAATTCTTCTTTTCAATGGAAGAAAGGCTTTATATAATTAAAATGATCATATTTCCAAAAATTCTTTATGTCATACAAGCTTGTTCTTTGCCACCAGCTAAATCACACCTAAAACAATTAAATGATTCAATGGTAAGATTCCTATGGTATCCAAAAAAACCAAGGATAGCTATGAAGTATCATCTAGATGATTGGGATATAGGTGGCATAGGTTTACCAGACATAGAAATATATTTGCATTCATCCATTATTAAAACAATATCATTATGGCTAAATACAAAATATATATCAAAATGGAAGCTAGTTCATGAGAGAATCTGGTTAAAATCAGGATTTGTAGTAGCAAATAAGTATAAAGCTTTCATACCAAACAATTTTCTATGGCTGATGAAGGAATATATGATGATACATAAGAATAAAAATATAAGTTCCAAATACATTACTTATAAATTAAAAATTTTCCAAAATCTTATTAATAGCAATCCTGATATTAAAGCATGGTCATTTCTTTTATATCCAGTAGCGTACACACAAGGTAATATAATAACATTTAGTATGGAAGTAGTCAACATGCTTAAAGAAAAGGGATTAATATATTGGCATCAATTGCTAAATTCTGGAAAACCTCTGATAATAGACCAGATTAAACAGAAATTAAATATGGAAGATAGTTCGTGGTTACATGTAAAAGAATTAAGACAGTATATATTAAGCAAACAAGAAACAATGCAACCATCAATAATACAAAATGTTCCTAACCTTGTAGAACATATAATATTACTAACGAATCAACCCATTACTGGAAAGGGATACTTATCATCTATTTATAAAACAAAAAAATAAAAATGCATAATAATGACAAAATATGGAATTATTATAGATCAGTTAATGGACATGTGCCAAATGACAGAGATAAAAAACTAATTCTTCTCTCTCCAAAGCAGACATCACTTTCATTACATTGGAGACTTTTTACATGGCAATTCATACACAGATCTTATGTAACCCCTCATAAAATGGAACTTATGTTTAAGGAAAATATTGGCTGCTGGAGATGTGATTTATCAATAAAAGCAGACTGGCACCATATGTTATATGAATGCCATTTGATTAAACCATATTGGGATAAAATAAATTATTTTCTGCAAATGGTATTCAATGATAAATTCCAGATTTCCAAATCTATTATTTTGTTTAATGCACCTGTACCCGATTGTGTGCCAAGAACAAAATATGTAATCTTATGGACTCTCCTAGCTATTGCAAGGAAGAACATTACATCAAACTGGAAATCCAAAGCTTCTCCAACTTTTAAGCAATTCATGAATATGGTGTCAGCAGTATCGCAATTGGAAATGAACACTATTAAAGGAAGAACTGAAAGAACTACATCATTATATGTAGCATGGCAAAAAGTAACTGAAATACTGGAGAATAATGACTGCAGCAGATTATAATCAGGAAACAATTGTATAGAAAGTCAATTATATGTCAACAATAGACACCCTTGTAAATACTTTATTTTGGTTTTAATGTTTGATATCTGTTTAGAGGTTTTAGCCTACCTTTTTAAATAATTTGTAAATATTTCATTGTCATAAATAACCTGCATTCATGTTTTCTTGTTTTTGGAAATGAATAAAAATATTTAAAAAAAATAAATAAATAAAATCATCAAAGGCCAGTTTCGAAATAAAAATTGCCCTAGACACTAAAGATAATCACAAGGCCTTCTTTAGTTATGTCAGAAAATGGGCGGAAACTCCCAGATATTCTCTGAATTGTTGCATAACGGTACAAAATATACCAAACCTACAGACATAGCCAATATCCTGGCAGGCAGATTCAGCGCAAATTTCTCCCCCCTTCCCCCCCAAAGGAGCAAACACCTATCCCAACTGAATGTAACCTCCCTGATATCACAGATGCACAGGTGAAAGCTGCCCTCTCCAAAGCAACAAACACAGCATCTATGGGACCTGACGGTGTCTCAGGCTGTGTCTTACACGAGCTCCAAGAAGAACTGAACCCTCACATTAAGTCACTGTTCAAACTTAGCTTTACTACAGGATATGTACCCAAAGAATGGCGTACAGCTACAGTGGTCCCACTCCACAAAGGTGGTGCCACAACGGACCCTGGAAACTATCGCCCCATAAGCCTGACTAGTCTGGTCTGTAAAGCTATGGAGCGTATTATCATGGAACTCATAAACAAAGACATTGGGAGCCTCCAGACACTGGACCCTACCCAATTCAGCTTTGTTAAGGGCAGATCTTGCCTCTTAAAACTAGTTGATTTCTTTGAAACAGTTACCAAAATCATAGATGAGGGCAAGGTAGTCCACACAGCCTACCTGGACCTCACAAAAGCCTTCGACACAATACCCCACTCGGGCATCATAAATAAGCTTACCAGCTTAAATATCAACCCCTATATCACAAGATGGATTGCAAACTGGCTCAGAAATAGAACCCACATAGTCAGAATCGCAGGTGCCATGTCCGAATCCAAACCAGTTACAAGTGGTGTCCCACAGGGCTCAGTTCTGGGACCTCTCTTGTTCGGTATATATTTCTCTGAGGGTCAGGCTAACACGGGGGGATTATGGCTGACAAAGTTCACAGATGACTGCAAACTGGGGCCCATAATCGAATCTCCAGCTGACACAAGCGTCCTCCAAAAGGGTCTCACAGAGACGGACGCTTGGTGCCAGAACCACGGCCTCAAGCTAAATGCTAAAAAGTGCATAGTCATTCCCTTTGGGAAAAACAAGGTGCCCACAAATTACCACATAGGTGGTAATCCATTAAGTACAGAAGAAGTAATTAGAGATTTGGGGTCCAACGTAGATAGTAATCTCTCCTTTGATAATCATGTTGCCAAAGTGGTTAGAAAGACCTTCTATATAGCCCACCTTATCACGAAAGGGTTCGCATCTAGATCAAGAGAGGTCATTGTGCCCCTCTACTCATCACTCATCAGGCCCATAATTGAATACAATGCCCCTTTTGGGATGTACCTTACCCGACACCTGCAGCAACTGGAGAGACCCCAAAAGTACCTCACCAAGAGGATCATGGGCTACAAACAGATGTCCTATGCAGCTCGACTAAAGAAACTCCAGCTCTACTCAGTTGCTTACCGCCTACTCAGAGTCGATCTATGCCTGACGTACAAAGCCATGTCAAACCCAGAATTAATGGACATGCTCCACCTCAAAAAACTCAAGTCCCTTAGAGCTACACACTCCAGGGACCTAAACCTCAGCACAAAAATAAATAGGATATGCTGGAGGGACAGATTCATTTTCCAGAGGCTCCCCTCACTCTGGAATAGAATCCCAATTCATGTTAGACATAGCCCCTCGCTGACCCTCTTCAAGTGAAATTTGGACGCGTGGATGGGAAATCGCAAATTCACCCCTGGGATCTCTCCTGTGTCCCTGCTAGACAGAGGCACAGTAAACTAATCTTAAAAGGGTACCTTCTGTGACCTACTTTACAGAGGCACAGTAGGCTAATCTAATAGGGAGGCGGAAGCCAAATACACTCTGGCTAGGCTTATAAATGCCCTAGGGCATATAGCCTAGTATCTACCTATGAACCTATGAACCTATGAACTTATATCCAGGGAATTGTTATGGCTAGACTTGCATAGGCCCTAGGGCCGATAGCCTAGTACCAACCTATGAACCTATAAACATGAAGCTCAAATGTTTGTCATTGAGTAATAAACTGTAATCAATAGTTTGCCAGGAAAAAAAAAACATTTTGGAAGAAGATAAGCACACCAAAAATGTGAGGTAAATTCAGAAAAAGTGAGACTTATGAGCACAGCTCGGCTGCTGTTCAGTCTTAGCCTAGATTATTACTTTGGTTATATCTACTGCTAGCACACAGTGAGATTGCATAATGGATGCTTAGCCCTTTTTGTTTTGTAATCAATTAATTTTATAACTTCCTGTGCTGAATAATTATTGCTTCCTGTCGAAAGTATCTGGTGTCCTTTACCCCTGTTTGGATAAACAGGTAACCCCCTACCTTTACATGTTGTGTCCTGTTGCTTAAACATTTTACCCATTGAAATATGATTGAATTACCATTAAATACTGCTAACGTTTCAACTATTCGACTAATGTGGGATATTATTAAATGCTTTAATAAAGTCCAGTCCGTGAGCATCGTCCACACTCCATCAAGTACCTCTGTCGCGTCTTCAAATAGTGCCTCAAGATTCTAAAGGTACTTCTTCACCTTTATGAATTGGCCCCACTGCAGCCTGATCAAATGGCAATATCATGTTACATCCACAGTTGTGCCCTCTCAATTTTCTGCTGTAAATAAAACAATACTGTACTACTGATTTCAACATTTTCAACCGGGCTGAGCTCATAATTATAGCTGAAAGATTTCATAATAAAAAATAGTGGTTTCTGTACTTTAATGTAGACTTGCTTTTATTGCTAAAGTCATTTATGAAAGCTAGGCAGTCACTCATTTTCTCTTGCATAACTTGCTAATTTTGAGATTTCATTAAATTATAAGTTTTTCTTTACTGGTGGATTTATTTATTATTTCTTTATTGCATTTGATTACAGGGGAAATTCTGACTGGACAATAAAACTTCTTTTCACTGGAGGCTTGGGGAGAAAATCTGCAGTTGATAAACATACATAACCAAGATACATATAGTATACAGAGATAGCAAACATCTCCACTTACACAACAGGAGTAAAATAAAATTTACATTTACATACAGTTTGCAGGGTTGGATTCATGTAGCAGTCTACAGTGTGTAGTTTTATTCTCATTACTCTACATTGATTCAATTATATCTCTATTTAGCTGAATATTTGTGCCTTAATGGTATGTGTTTATTGATGCAATGTTAAACATATCATATCTTTCAATAGTAATAATATCATGTGCACCACACTTCTTTCCATGCTATAAAACTCAATTGTTTCCTCACAGGTATGTGTGGTTGTTCATAGGTTCATAGATTCATAGGTGTTTACTAGGCTAATGACCACAAGGGCCTTTTTAAGCCTACACATGCATCCCAAATCTCTGACAAGTTCTGATATCCTTGATAAGTGTAAGCATGGGCCTGGGAGATGAACCATTTGCAAGATACCTGTTTACATCAGAGAGATAGGTGCTAAACATGGGATGAATTTCTGGTTTCCCATTAAACTGTCCAAGTTGCACTTGAATTGGATTAGGGAGGAACTCTGCTTCACATGGATGGGGAGTCTGTTCCATAGATGGGGTAATCTCTGGGATACATACCTAGCTCTTCAGCAGATCCTATTTATATCACATGCAAGGTTTAAGTCTTTAGAATGGTAATTCTAGTACTGTTTGTTTTGTGGATATGCAGGCAGTCCATCACAGGGGGTCTAACAATGCCCTGTATGCCAGGCATAGATCTCCTCTCAAAAGTCTGTAGGAGACAGAATACAGGGATATGACCTTGAGGTTGTCTGCATAGGACATATTACTTATGCCCTGTATTCTTTTAGTGAGAAACCTTTGTGGACGTTCCAGTTGTTGGATATGCCTGGTTAGGTACATACCTACATATTGCACTCAATGATAGGTCTGATGAATGCCGAATACAGTGGAACAATGACTTCCTTGGACTTAGATGCCATACCTTTGTTTATAAGTTGCGCAACTTAGAATGATTTCCTCACTACTTTAGACATGTGATGATCAAAGGCTAGATTACTATCTATGTGTGTCCCTAAGTCCCTGACTACTGGGTCAACTCTAAGGGGTTTGTTGTCAGTATGAAAGTTACCAGGGATGGATGACTTCCCACAGGATACTATTATGCAGTTCTTGGCATTTAGTTTTACTCCATGATTCTGACACCAGTTGTTTTTCTGTGTCAGCCCCTCCTGGAGGACATTTGTGTCAGTGTGAGATTCAATGACAGTTTGTAATTTGCAATCAGCTGCATATTTAGTCAGCCAGAGACCACTGACATTAGCCTTGACTTCTGAGAAGTAAATGCCAAAAAGGAGAGTCCAAGGACTGATCCCTGAGGGACTCCACTTGTGACTGGCCTTTTTGTAGAGATGGAGTCCCCAGTTCTAACTTCCTGGGTCCTGCCTGTGAGCCAGTTGACTATCCACTGGGTGACACGCAGGTTTGTACCTAACCTCTTGAGTCTGTCAACAATGCCTAAATGGGGTATTACATCAAATGCCTTGGCCAGGTCAAAGTAAGCAGTGCGAATGATTTTGCCCTCATCCATTGCTTTGGTGACCTTCTCAAAGAAGTCCACCACGTTGAGTAGGCATGATCTACCCTTTACAAAACCAAACTAGGTTGGGTCCAATGTCTGGAGGCTTACTATATCTCTATTGATCATCTCTATGATAATTCTTTCCATGACTTTACATATAAGACTAGTGAGAGTTATGGGTCTGTAGTTTCCAGGGTCTGTAGATGGTCCACCTTTGTGCAGAGGGATGACTGTTGCCTTCCACAATTCATGAGGCACAAAGTCTGTTTGGAGACTACAGTTAAATAGTAATTCCAGAGGCCCTGATAGGTCATGTTTCATGCTATTTAGAAGGCATCCTGAGATATTATCTGGGCCAATTGATGCAGTGTTCTTGGTCTTAGAGAGAGCATTAAGGACCTGCTCCCTAGTGATAGTAAGGAGAGTTATATTTGATGATACTTCATGAGGGAAGGTTGAGGGGGAGAGAGGAGTAAAGTTGGAGCTGAATTTATCAGCCAGGAGGTTTGTTATATCTTCTGTCTCAGTATATGCTCCATTTACAACGAGCTCTGCACACAATTGTGTATTGCCTTTGAGGTTGCTGACATAGCTAAATAATGCTTTGTGGTTGTCCTTGGCCTGGGAGGCCAAACTTACCTCAAATTTGGATTTGGTAGACTTTATTTGTCCTCTGAGTTGTTTGTTTAGATTAATGAGACTGCTTTTATCCTGCTGGATGCTGCACCTCCTAATTTTTGCCATGGTTTTCTTCCTCCTGTTAAATCCTACTGATTTTGTGATTCCTCCAGAGTGGCTCATTTTTTGAGTTAGTTCTTTACTTCTTCCTGGTGGGCACAGCTGCCTTTATACATGTATTAACATGCTTGTACAGGGTTTCTGTGAACAGGTCTGCATAGGCAGAAGTGTTCTCTGGGTTTATAGGGGCTCGAAATATTGCCAGGTTCTCACTTAATAGCAGGAGGTTAGCCTTAGAATAGTTCCTGAATATTCCCGGTTTAGCTGGGGGTCCAGGTTTTATTTTTATTTCAAAGGAGACCATTTTGTGGTCTGACCTTACCAGGGAAGACATTACAGTAGGGGGTGTGCAGCACTCTCCCATATTAGTGAGGACCAGATCCAGTATGGTTCACCCCTGGTTAGTGGATTGACTATCTGGTCCAGGGAGTTTGTGTTTACAAAATCCAGGAATCTCTGTGCATGTATGTTTGTTGTTGTATAGAATTCCCAGTTAATAGTGGGGTAATTAAAGTCACCCATGAATATGGTATTTGGTTAGATGGTTAGTGTTTCTGATAAGTTTAAATACATGGTATGGGTTTCCTGGGTCATAGAGGGGGACCTATAGCTTGCAAGAAAGTGGTATTGGATTTTACCTATGGTGATTTGAACATGGAGCAGCTCAAGTGCATTGTCCTGTTTGACCAGCCTTGAAGTATATTTATTTTTGATGTAAATAGAGGCACCTCCACCTTTAGTCCCTGCCTGTGAAGTAGCCAGTCTAAATGTGTGGAAGGCATTATAACCCTGTACTGTCCGCAGCTTTAAACCACATCTCTGAGACTGCACAGACATCAACATTTTCTAGGGTAAATAGAGCTTCCAGGGAGTGGAGTTTTTTGTTTAGGCTCCTAGCATTGAGCAGTAATACCTTTAGATTTTCTTGGATTTGATTTGTTATGTCAGAAGTACTTTCAGTTTGGCATTGCCTAAAAAAGGCACTACGGGGGAAGACAATGTTTTAGCTAATATTCAAAAGCCTAGAGGGGAGAGGTGCAGACCATCTCTGGCAAAGCAGCGTGGTCTGTTGACCATCTCCTTCCATGCTGACAAATACTGCACTCCCTTAGAATGACACCAGAAACTAAGGTCAATCATCTTTTGTTTGTATTGTGACATCATCCTTGGAGAAGGTAAAATGTTGCTCAATGCTAGGCTCATACCAGCCTGAGACACATTCTGAAAGCTCTATCATGTCTCGCTTCATATAGTCCGGGGAGTAAGTCTCTGGTCATTTACTCCCACAAGGACTATGACTGAGTCATATTGGTAATTGTGATCCAATGACCAGAGTGCATGCATAATGTGGCAGATCCTAGACCCCGATAAGCAACTGACTGTAACTTTCTTCTTACTCAGCCTGGTGAGAGGGAAATTAGTGTGCCTCACAATGGTGTCTCCAATGACTAGAATGTTGGATTGTGTGGTGACTTGCCTTATGGGCTTAAAGGTAGAGGCTCCATGAGATGTAGCTCTATGTGTTGGTGTGGATGTTGTTTTGAAAGAGTGCATTTGGGGCTGCTGAGGGTATTTCTTAAGTGTACTTTGTCTAGGATGTCATGTGGTTTAGGAAGGTTACATGTAAATGCCTCAGTATATGTCAACTTTGAATTGTATGTGATGGGTGCAGCATGTGTACTACTGACAACCTTATTGACATTAGGAGTAGTTTTATGTGACAACTTTGCCTCCAGTGACATTGTGTAAATACTTCCCTCACATACTGTATCAGTTTGTTTGAGAATGAACTGGTTGTCAGTAAAAGTGAGGCAATTTCTACATTGCCTCAGGATGCCCATATCCACCAAGCCGGTAAGGGAGACAGTAAGAAAGTTCATTTTTTATTAATTAGACTGTTGGAGTGAGAATATCAGTCACTACCATGAGTATCCGGTTTGCAACTATGTGGACAGTGCTTGTCACTGCAAATTAGTTGTCCCGTGTGCACCTAGATATTGGAGAAAGTTCAATAGTGCTTTTACAGGAAAAATGTCACTTATGGTGTCTGTGTCTATACAGGGCACTGCCAAACACTTGAGGGGAAACCAATATGTTGACCCTGAAAATTAAAGGATGAAGTATTTAGGCATATATTCTGACATTAGAAGAAATCAAGCAGTACCTACTGAAAACAAACAATTAGCTTGTGAAGAATGATGAAAAGAGGGGAGTCACATGAATGGCTACTGCCTGGCTACTACTAATGCTGGTCTCAGCACAGCTTCAGTCTTTTGGGATACAATACTCCTTTGCTTCTTCTCTCACCAGAAGCAAAATGTTAGCACCAATCCCAAGAAGAGAAGCAGGCCACAGCCTGTTTGGTGATCCACAGTCTTGTCCCATATGATGCTAGGGTCTGTAAGCTTGTAACCTTTTTCTGGTAGTTGCCTCAAATAGCAACCAGACCAATCAGGTATGTTAAGCACAGACGCTCACTCTTCAACCAGAAAGAGTCAGGAATCAATGCATTCTGCACCTACTCTCACCAGGATCAGAATATAAGCACAGATTCCAAGCTGTCACCTATAAAACAGTTATTAAGCTTCCTGGTGATCAGCAGTCTACAGGAAATAATATAACTGCACTCCTTCTCTCACGAGGAGAAAACAGAAGCACTAATTCCAAGGTGACTACCGAGAGGCAGAATGTGGGCTCTCCAATAACTGGTGGTCTTGCAGTAGATGCTTAAAGGTAAGATGAAAAAAATGATTTATTCTAAACACTGTAGTATGCACTAAGGAGTTTGAGATCAGATATAGATGTCTAAAAGTTAAGTTTTAGTGGATATACTATTTTTAAAAAAGCAAGATAGACTGAAAGGGGGTGGGCACTATTATGGTACTATGGAATACAGTAGGATGTCTTTTTTATTGTTTTGTTACAAGGTTCTGCTTCAAAGGAAATTAGTAGTTGCTTCCTACAGACATATTTTATGCAAAAGGCAATGATGATGTTGTAGATGAACCTAAATGCAACAATGTTAGAAGTATTTCTGCTAGTAAAGAACAACCATGCTTTTTGCTTCCCTTTTTTCTCATCCATCACTTCCTGCACCCAGATCAGGATCACAAAAATGCACTGCTTGATGGTGCTGATATGAGAGCAAATGAGAAATACTTGAGTGCATGCTATGCTTATTGGTCTATTACGTGAGTGCATGCTATGTTTATTGGTCTATTACGTGAGTGCATGCTATGTTTATTGGTCTATTACGTGAGTGCATGCTTATGTTTATTGGTGTATTACGTGAGTGCATGCTATGTTTATTGGTCTATTACGTGAGTGCATGCTATGTTTACTGGTCTATTATGTGAGTGCATGCTATGTTTACTGGTCTATTACTTGAGTGCATGCTATGTTTATTGGTCTATTACTTGAGTGCATGCTATGCTTAGGGGTCTAGTTTCAGTTAATTTTTTATTACAAAAACAGCACCAAATACTGTTACACTATGAGAGTGAACTTTGAGAGAAGCTGGGAGCAAAGGAGTATGCTTAAAATACTACTGGTTAAAGAGATAGTCCTAGATTTCTAATTTTGGTATAAGCTCGTGTTTGTAGGGACAGTCACACTGATTGCATTAGCAACACTTACTCTGTTGTGTCATCAGTGATCCCATTCCCTCCTTAACAGCTAAAGTACTTCTGAGAATACCTTCCCAGGTTTGTTTATACTCCTGTTGGAAATTACAGTTATTTTCCCTATGTTCTGCATTGTCTGTACACCTGACAGAGATTTATGGAAATGCAGCAAGCACTGAAACCACATTCCAAGTATATGCATATGAGTATAAACCATAAAATGTCAGGTCAGTCATCCTATTTTCTATAATCTGTTTTTTTTTTTTTTTTAACTTATAGAAAAAAGGATTGATAAAGTGACATTCCTGTATGATTTCAGGACTTGCTGTAGTTTGGTAAACAAAAACAGCAAAAGTTTGAATGAATCTGTACTTCGCGACTTGTAGATAATAAATAAATAAATCCACCAATAAAGAAAAAAATATATAATATAATGACAGAACTGCAATTTCCTGCATTCAGTAAATTCATACCAGAGCACACTATTACCAGTCTCATTTGTATGACTCAGTCAATTCTTTGTGTATGCAAAATTAAAATTTTGACTTGATGGACAT
This sequence comes from Protopterus annectens, assembly GCF_019279795.1. Classification (NCBI taxonomy): domain Eukaryota; kingdom Metazoa; phylum Chordata; order Ceratodontiformes; family Protopteridae; genus Protopterus; species Protopterus annectens. The sequence continues at coordinate 909,586,867 of NC_056728.1, forward strand.
TATAATTCAGTAAAGGGCATTGATGACCGTCACAGATGGGGAATGCCAGCCATTGTGCAAAGAATGAAGCCAAAAAAAATATTATTCATAAACAATGTAATGATTTCTCAACTGTGTGGATTTTTACAAGTAAAATGTTTAGTCAGGATCTGCAGTTTCATGTAGACAACACCTTCACAAAAATTAAGTACTGTACCTAAGAAATATTCACATCTGGAAGTTTTTGAATCAACCCCTCCAAAATATCAAAAGTACAAAATGTTGAAGGTATAAAACATCTAAAGTACAAAATGTTAAAAGTGGAATTTGCCTTTTCCTCACTTTTGTGTGATACCAGAGTTTATATATATATATATATATATATATATATATATATATATATATATATATATATATCAAATTAATTAGCAGGGGGTGTGGATGATGCAGGGGGACTTACTTGTCCGTCTGCATAAAATAGGTTTCAACATTTTGTACCTTCAACATTTTGGAGGGGAACCATATACATACAGATTTATAGATATATACAAACATGTTGTTTGTGTGTGTGTGTGTGTGTGTGTGTGTGTGTGTGTGTGTGTGTGTGTGTGTGTGTGTGTGTGTGTGTGTGCGTGCGTGCGTGCGTGTGTGTGTGTGTGAAGAAGTACGTGTGTGGAGGATCTGTATATTGTTGACTCTATAGTTGGTTGTCATCTGTTTAGCTGATAAAATTTGGTTCACTAAACAGGTGGCCAACAGGTGTATCAGATCAACTGTCCCTGGAGTAAAAGCATATGTAGATCAAAAAAGTCTGTTTAAGATAAACATCAAATAGTTAAAATTTAAACATAAGATCAAGTCATCTGCTACAAGTAATGAAGACATGGGATGTAGGCTAGGATTCATTGACAAACGCTCTTTATGCATATGTAGTGCTAAATATCAAGCAGCCTGTGGAATGACAAAGCCTGTAGCTGCTCAGATATGTGGCACAGCTTGCATAACAGTGATGGTCTAAGAAAAGGACGGCACAGGACACTGGTAGAGCAACACTATGAGGACAAGGGGTGTTATGCAGGTGCAGCAGAAGAGCCCCACTGGCAAAGAACACAGAATTCGACTGTCTGTCACAGGAAAGGCAGGTAAGAGTACACCCAAGGCAATCTGATCTAACACTGCACTGCTGCCACGTGCACAGTGAGTGACAGCTCTGGGAGGGCGAGCACAGCAAAGTACCAAGCCAGGCCCTCATACAAATACTGGGAAGAAAGCAGGAGAAAAGGGGGAGCAGCAAGCAGACAAAAACTCACAAGGGTAGCCATAAGGTACGACATATGGGGTGGATATACGTGATGGCAGATAGAACAGTAACCCATTGAAAGGCCTATTTCTTTCTTTGTTTTATTGTTTGGTGAGGAAAGGCTGACATTTATAATATAAGAAGGAAAAGAGTAGCTAGTGCAGATACTGATGAAGGTTTTGAGAGGAGAGTGTGAGAGATGTGCCCACAGAGGGTGGGCCTTTAGTAATACGGAGGGTGGGAGAACAATGTATGGGGGAAACACTTGGATGATGAAGTTGGGTGCATGTTGGATGCCACAGCAACCCAGAGAAACCCCCGCACAGACATCAGTCATTTGAGTGCCTGAAGTCTTGTTCAGGGTGAACATCCAATAACACATTGATCAGGATCTACTGATCATGTCTAAACCAGCAGTTTTAGTCTGTAGCTTTACTTCACAAGCACAGAAAAGTCTAGTTATTAAGTTATTTATTTCACATTTTTTAACAAGTAAGTATACTGGCCCAAGGACCCTTTTCAAGCATGATTGAGTCTGAAAGCCAGACAGCAAAATAATAGCTACAGTTACTTAGTTCAAATCAGGTGCAAAAATCATTTTTTTTATATATATATACATGGATCTAGGACGTTTGCTCGAGTGAGCAAATGACCGAAACCCAAACGGCCGGGCATACTTATGCAAAAGTGCTTTTCATCGAAGAAGCACTTCCACTAAAGTATGCCTGTTGCTGAGCCTGTACTATGGTGCGGGCAAGGGAAATTTCCCTTTTCCCCCACTGTAACGTGGTCTCAGAGGGAGAATATTAAAGTGGGGGGTGTGGGGGGGCACAGCCCTCACATGGGGGGTGCAGGGGGGCAAAGCCCCCGTGCTAAAATGTAAATGTAGGGTTTTATTTTTTTTTTGTAACATGCTTTAATGAAAGCGCTTTTTCGATAAAAGCACTTTCGTTAAAGTGTGTTCGGTTATTATGGATTCGGACGTTTGCTCACTTGAGCAAACATCCTAGATCCATATATATATATATATATATATATATATATATATATATATATATATATATATATATATACACACACACACACACACACACACACACACACACACACATGCATATACACATGGGTCTTCTTTGAATTAATGAATGCCATAATATCAAAATACAAAATACACAATATTGAGACTAAAAAAACTTAAATTGCACAAAACTGAAGCCCATAATGTCTAAAGGTACATCAGGAGAGCTGTTTTAAAAAAAATTGACAAGTATAAAACATTTCACTTACTTGCTTCAGCAAAGCAAATATCCAACCAAATCTCCATTCAGTGAGCTGGAAATTTGAACAAGCACATGGAATGCCCCTTGTGCAGCTGTTAGAGGCAACACCATCTCTTGCCATCCTGCCACCTTGCACACCCCATCTAGACAAGTTGACTTTTGTCACTATTCTCACATTTAAATCATACTCTTGTGTCCTTCCTCCATTGTTCCAGCAGACTGTAACTGGTTATGACTGTGCTGCAATAACTGTGGAGAAATAACTACATTATCTCATGGTATATGGCTGCCAGACCATGGGATCTTGAGAGAAAAAGGTTAATTATAATAATAAATTCTATTAGGTGCATTTTAGAAATTCTCCAACCTTTTGATCCAATAATAAATAGAACAAAAAAAAATCATAAATCAGGAAACAAGTGCTGCTTTTTTTTCCTTTTCTTTTCCTACGTTTTTCAAGGAGAAAACAAGTTGTTTCAAGGCTATAAGAACTGCTTAAATGGTGTAGCACTTTTAGACATGCACCAAATACAGTTCTAGTGAGTTGCAGTTCTTACAAAAGGACCTTTAGCTTAGGACAGCAACTCATTCAGTATCTTATGTAGTGAACCAAAAATATGGAGACCATGCATTATACTGATTGGGGTAAGCGGTTCCAAAATAGTCAACTCATACCTCTCAGATGCCTCTTATTTTCAGAGACATCCTTGATTTTAGCTGAAAAAATTGCTCTGTCCTGCCTAAAACTACTGATTTTGAAAAGTTCAGAGTTCTTTTACTTCAGAAAATGCATATTGATACACATTTTCTTACTCTGTCATCTTATTAATAAAATTAATATTTTAAAAAGTATCTCTGACTGTCCCTGATCCTGGAGGTAAGAGACAGATCTATGCTGACATACATGACACATGTCTTTAGGGTGAGGAGAATTACTTGATAAATATGGGCCAGATAATTTTATAGAAAACTTCAACAAATAACCACCAAGATGGGAGCAAGGTAATCAGAAGATTAAATTTCCAGTGAGGTGAGACAAAGCAGGCAGAGAACTCCTGCTGCTGCTGCTAGGATAGAAGAAAGGATAGGCGGTCATCATGGATTATTGACAGGTCACAAGAGCAATAAGCAGGTAACTCTACTTATTGGCCAAATGGAGAGGGGTTGTTGTAATAAGCTTTCCTGAATCACAGGCTAGATGTGAGAAGCAGATGATTCTGATCACTAACAAAATGAATGACACCAGTCAAAAGTAAGCTACTCAGGGATTTGGTATGGGATGCATAATGGACAGAGGGCTTATTTGTCATGTGACTTATGCTTAAAAATGAAGTTTCTGTAGGACAATCAGTGCTTAGATACAAGTCAACCTTTACCTGCCCAGAAACATCTGTGGTCTCTCCGCATAGTGTGCTTACCTCATGAAATACCAGTACTACCACTTGGGCTACCCCTCACTGTGCCACCATTTACTTCTCAGCTTGGACTGCATACACTCCTGATGTCCCTCCAACTATCTACAGAGATGTGTCACCTTGTAACCTCTAGTCTTGAAATACCAGTACTACCACTTGGGCTACCCCCCCCCACTGTGCCACCATTTACTTCTCAACTTGGACTGCATGCATTCCTGCCTTCCCTCCAACTATCTACTGAGATGTGTCACCCTGTAACCTATAGTGTAGGTGACTGCATTCAGCCATCAGCTGTTTTTGTTTCTGCTGTAGATTTCTAAATTGTTTTGGGTGATTTCTAGAGCTAGCACACTAGCGGCCTGGCCGACCGAAAGACGTCTCCTTCCTTATAGTTTGTTCCATTCTTCCTTCCCACAGAATAATTCCCTGTAGCTGTTACCCAACCCCAGTGTTTCACCACTTATACCACTAGATGGGAGCATAAGTCTACAGTAATTCTTGTAAACCGGCCTCATAATTTACTGCCATACAGCCCCATCTCATCCCTCATAGATACATAGACAGCTAATAAAGAGTTAAATAACCTCTCTGAGGAAAGGTGGAAGAGACACATCTATTTATCCTGCTTTTTGGTCAGAAGTGTTTCTGTTTAATAAATACCATCCACCTACCTGATACAGTCATTTGAAACCGTAATCCCTCCAAACTGATTACTTTTGGTGGGACTCTTGCCTATTCCAGCGTGGGGTGGTCAACTCTCTTGCGATTCCTGACTCACCCCCCTTCCAGGAATAATTGCTGACCCCTCCCTTACCCAACCAAAATCCATTTCTATTAGCCTGCTCACGCGTCGCCATTTTCAAAGTCCACCTTTACCTGCCCAGACTCCTCCGTGGTCTCTCTGCATAGTGTGCTTGCCTGTAAGTCTGAATTATAATGTTCTAGCTGCTGTTAATAAGTCGTATCTTGACTCATAAATGTTGAATGTGCTACTGCAATGTTTGTATTTCTGTAATGTGTCTCTTTCTGCTGCATAAACATTACCTATGAGTTAACACCGCTCGTATACAGCAGAATGCATTACTAGGTTGCCTGCTGACAATCTATATTGCTCCTAAGGAGTGACTTATTTAGTGGACATTGGTGCCTTTTTACCTCAATTGTACTGACAATGTAGTTATTAATGTGCGGGCATTCTCTAACTGCAATTAAAATAGAGAAATGGATTTTGCTCGTTGCACACACTTAAAACTCTGTATCAGTATCTGACTAATTTAGTGGATGTTGTTGCCTGTTTGTACTTCATTTGTACTGCTTATGTAGTAATTACTGTGCGGGCTTTCTCCAACTGCAGTCACAGTAGAGAAACTGCTTTTACTCATGCACACAGTTTAAACTCTGTAGCAGTACCAGACTAATTTAGGGGACTTTGTTGCCTTTTTTACTTCTATTGTAATGATTATGTAGTGATTACTGTGCGGGCATTATCCATAGGTTCATAGGTAGGTACTAGGCTATTGGCCCAAGAGCCTACGTAAGGCTAGCCAACAAGGTTCCCTGGCTTACGCCACCAAAGACAGTTATTTTCCTGTGCCACTGTTGAGCAGAGACACAGAAGTGATCCCCGGGGTGTATTTCCTATTTCCCATCCACTCATCAAGATTTTTCTTGAAGAGTGCTATTGAAGAACCTTGCTTGACATAGATGAGTAGCCTGTTCCAGAGTATGGGAAGTCTCTGGGACAGGAATCTATCCCTCCAGCATGTCCTGTTTATTGTAGTGACAAGGTTTAGGTCCCTAGAGTGTGTAGCTCGGAGGGATTGTGATTTCTTTAGGTGTAGCACGTCCAACAGCTCTGGGTTTGACATAGCTTTATATGTTAGGCAGAGATCATCTCGGAGTAGGCAATATGCTACTGAGTAAAGCTGGAGATTTTTGTAGTGGTCAGTGTAGGGCATTTGTTTGAGGCCAGTAATCCTCTTTGTGAGGTACTTATGTGGCCTTTCCAACTGCTGCAGATGTCTTGTGAGGTACATTGCAAAAGGGGCATTGTACTCTATAATGGGTCTAATGAGTGTCGAGCAGAGGGGAACAATGACTTCTTTTTTCCCGGATGAAAACCCTTTTATGATTAGGTGTGCCATGTATAAGGACTTCCTGACTACTGTGGTGATGTGACTATCAAAGGAGAGACTACTGTCCACCTGGGTCCCAAGGTCTCTTCTCACACATTCGGTGTTAAGTAGATTGCTGCCTATGTGGTAGTTCATGGGTACAAAGTTTTTACCAAAGGGGATGACACTGCACCTTTTGGCAATGAGCTTGAGGCCATGGTTCTGACAGCAGGCATCTGTCTTAGCGAGGCCCTTCTGTAGGATGTCCACATCATTTGGGGACTTGACTATGGCTCCTAGTTTGCAGTCATCTGCGAACTTCGTTAGCCAGAGGCCTTATGTGTTTGGTATCTACTTCTCTGAAGTACAGGCTAACAGGAGAGGTCCCAGGATGGAACCCAGTGGTACTCCACTTGTCATTGCTTTGAGGTCAGATTTGGAGTCTGCAACTTTTACAGTGTGGGTTCTGTCAGTGAGCCAGTTGGCAACCCATCTTGTGACATAGGGATTTATACTTAGTTTAGTGAGTTTAGCTATAATTCAAAAATGGGGAATGGTGTCGAAAGCCTTGGCGAGGTCAAGATAGGCTGTGTGAACCACCTTACCCTCGTCTATGGCTTTGGTGACTGCCTCAAAGAAGTCAGTCAGGTTCAGGAGGCATGATCTGCCTTTCGCAAACTCGAATTGGGTGGGATCCAGAGTTTGGAGATTACCAATGTCTTTGTTTATGAGTTCCATGATGATACGTTCCATGGCCTTGCAGACCAGGCTCGTCAGGCTAATAAGTCGATAGTTCCCGGGATCAGTGGTGGCTCCCCCTTTGTGGAGTGGGATAACTGTTGCTGTGCACCATTCAGTGGGCACAAAGCCTGATGTGAGGCTATTATTGAACATGGTGCTTAAGTGGGGAGCCAATTTGTTCTGAAGTTCGTTTAAAATGCAGCCTGGGATGTTGTCCAGTCCCATGGATGCTGTGTTTTTGGCTTTAGAGAGTGCAGCTTTTACCTGCGTAGTTGTGATTACAGGGACTCTGCATTCTTCCTGTATAGATATAGGCCCTTTAGGGGGTGAGGGGGGGTAAAGTTAGCACTGAACCTATCTGCCAGGTTGTTGGCAATATCAGTTGGTTCTGTAATTTTCGTGCCTTTGTGCTGTAACTCAGAGCAGATCTGGGTGTTGCCATCGAGATTCTTGACATAGCTATAGAATGCTTTGTGGTTGTCCTTAGAATTAGTGGTGATTTTGTTTTTGTAGCTAGCTTTGGAGGATCCTATAAGGAATCTCATCTTCTTACTGAGGCTGACCAGGGAGCTCCTCCACTCATGGGATTTTACTCTCTTTTGCAACAGTTTCTTCCTTCTGTTGTACAGTTTGTTTATGGCAAGGGACCACCAGATTGGCTTCCTTTTTTTGGAGGATAGTGTCTTGCTTGGAATAGCATGATCCATGCACTCGCGTAAGTGCTTATAGAGTGCATTTGTGTAGGATTCAGCAGTTGTAACTGTATTGTCCATCTGCATGGATGTCATGAAGTTCACCACTTCTGTCTTAAGAAGAATGAAGTTGGCTTTGGAGAAATTTTTTACCATGGTTTCTTTAATGGGGGGTGGGGGCGGGATGTGGATATCAAGGGTGATTAGCTTATGGTCGGATCGGACCAACAAGGAGTTGACTTCAGGTGTGGAACACCGGTCACTCATGTTGGTAATGACTAGGTGTAGGATATTGCTGCCCCTGATGGGGGTGTGGATAAGTTGATCCAGGGCATTGGAGTTCATGAATTCCAGAAAGTGTTGAGCTAAGGAGTTGGTACACGAGTAGTTTTCCCAGTTAATGGTGGGGTACTTGAAGTCGCCCATTATTAGGGTGTTTGGTTGAACCCTAATATTTTACCCAACTGCAACTAAAATAGAGAAACTACTTTTTACTCGCAGCACACAGTTAAACTCTGTATCAGCACTACACTAATTCAGGGGACACTGTTGCCCTTTGTCTTTAATTGTACTGATTATATAGTAACTACTGTGAGGGCATTCTCCAACTGCAGTTAAAGTAGATTAATGGCTTTTACTCATTGCACACAGTTAAAACTCTGTATCAGCAATGTGAGTTACATTGACTAAAAGAAGGCTCTTTTTCTGTTTATGGCAAACATGAACTATACTTTGAAATAGAGAGATCAACTTATATTTCACTCCCTGAACAATTTTTTTAACTGTTAAACTGGTGATAGTGACTTAACTATATAGTAATTGGAGAGAAAGTTTGTTTGTTTGTATGCAAAATATTTGACTGCCTGAGCCAGGATTACAGTCTAAGCCTTTTTTGCCTGTATTCATGACTCAATCTGAACTAGTGCTTCAAGAACAAGTCTATTGCCTCCCTCTAGCTTTCTTGAAGAAGTCTCACCACCAGGTGGGGCGAAAAGCTCACTGTTGTTTTATCATCTACTTCAATATATATTCTGCATTTTTTATTATTTTTGCTTGTGCTATATTAAAGAAAAGGAACTACAGTACTTGAAGTGGACTTACCTTCTTCTGCAAGGGTCTTGTATTGTTGTTTGGTCTCCTTTTTTCCTGGTTTTGTGTTTGTACAAACCAGACTTCACCACCCTCACTGAAATTTGGCTAAAGCCAGATATCAACGATTCTGAAATTCTTCCCCCAAACTACTCCTGCCTCAGATCGGATAGACTCTACAAAAAAGGTGGTGGTGTTGCTTTACTATGCTCGCTCTCTCTCTCTCTATATATACATATATATATATATATATATATATATATATATATATATATATATATATATATATACACACACACACACACACACATATATATATATATATATATATATATATATATATATATGTATATATACACACACTCTGGAAGTAGGGCCTGGATTTGGGTGTATGTCACCACAGAGAGTTAATGTGAGGCTTTTTTTGTGTAGTTGATGTGTTTGTGATCTCGGTGAGAAATAGTGCCGTGTTGTGTGGGGAGCAGAATAATTTTCACCTATACAGCCATTCCTTACTCTAAGCCTAGTCCCCCTTTCCCTTCTGTTGAGCTATTAGTTACTTTCCTCAAACTTAATAACAGCAAAGGCCTTTGCATTACAGTTGTATACATTCCCCCAGGTAACACCTGTCCAATTCTAGAAGACATTCTAGCCTGAACAGCCCCCAACATACAAAACAAAACTATCATTCTAGGTGATGTCAATATCAATTGGCTAGACTTCACCAATAAAAAAATCCTCTACAAATATCAACCTCTATACTTACTCCCAACTTATATCTGATATTACCAGACCAGACAAAAAAAAATAACAAAGAGTCAACCTTGGACTGTATCCTGGTTTCTGAAACCGACAAAATCTCTTCCTCAGGCACTCTCCCAGACAGTGTCAGTGACAACTGTCCAGCATTCATTATACGCAAGCCCACCTCTACACCTAGCATTCACCAATATAGGGAAGTAAATAGTGTGGGAAGAAATAGCCAGAGAATTGTTATGGCGAGGCTTGTATAGGCTCTAGGGCCGATAGCCTAGTACCAACCTATGAACCTATGAACCTATAGATATTCCAGAGATTGTCTCATTTCTCCCATGATACCCTCAATGACATACTGCAGAAAACAAACTGGAGCCCACTAAAATCTCCCTCACTCAATGAAGCTGTGGAATTCTTCATAGTTTCATAGTTTCATAGTTTGGTACTAGGCTATCTGCCCTGGGGCATTTATAAGCCTAGCCATAGTGATGTGGCTTTCGCCACCCCATGTAATGGTATAAAAGTGTACAGACTAGATTTAGAATACTGTGTTCTACATTTCTACAAACCCTAAACAGTCTTTCCCCCCTCAGACTAAAGACAGTCAAATCTAAACATGACTGCTGGCTGTTAAAAGCCACAAAGCAACTCATGTCCTGTAGGGACAGTGCCTGAAAAACCTGGCAAAAAAGCAAAACACCCTCCAACCTCCAACCTCCAACCTCAATCATTACAAACAACTTTGAAATCAAACTAAACATTTAGTTGCCAAAACCAAAAAATAATACTTCCTATCTATGCAAGACCAGCATAAACAAAATCCCCCAAAAATCTGGGGAACCATTAATTCCCTACTCCATCCAGGCACTAATAATACTCCATGCCCAAATCCAGATAAAACCCCCTCTAAGCTAACCATACTCTTCAGTATATATTTTATTGACACCATCGCCAAACTTACAACCACCTTCTCACCTATCAACCCAGACATTATAGGACCACCATCATTACATAATCCTTCAAATCCCCTACCCAATTTCTCTCTATCACCCATTCCCACATCCATCATCCACAAACTTCTCCTGAAACTAAAACCTTGTACAAATGCTCCTGATAATTTACCTTCAGAATACCTAAAACTAGCAGCCCCTTCCATCGCCTTCCCTGTCAGCATCCTCCTCAATAGGTCAGTTCAAGAATCCTGCATTCCAGACATCTGGAAGAAAGCATTTGTCATCCCTCTGCACAAAGGTGGCAATAACTCAGACATCTCAAACTTCTGTCCTATAGCTATTCTCTTCCCTATCTCTAAAATACTTGAGAAATGTATCCATACTCAGCTCCTAAATCACTTAGTAAAACACCAACTGATTTCTCCCACTCAACACGGCTTCAGGCCGGCCATAGCACTAACACTGCCCTTATTTCCTGTAGACATACACTTAATAAAGCTTGTGATGCTGGATCCTTATTCTCTGCTCTCTTTCTCAATCTTTCTAAGGCATTTGACACCATTTCACATTCTCTACTAATTACCAAACTCTCTAACCTAAGATTATCCCCACACTCGTCAATGGTTTACCAACTACCTCAATAAAAGGCAGCAATCCACCAATTGGCAGCACCCCCCCCCTTTCATCCCTACAAATACAGGTGTTCTCCAGGGTTCAATACTGGGTCCCCTCCTTTTCAGCATGTTCGTCAACAACTTCCATCAAACTCTAACACATAGTTCCATCATCCAATATGCTGATGACTCAACAACAACCTGCTCCACAAAATCTCTCACTGAATTACATTATGTGACCCAAGAAGCATTCATCTCTACTGAGGACTGGATGTCCAAGAATCACCTCGCCTCAATAAAACTAAACTCCTATTATTTACCCCCTCAAGAACTAGCCCTATTGATAAATCTCTATTTACTGTCACTTCCCAAAACAACACTGTTTTAGAAGTTGTCGCTAGCAGAGTCATTATCGATGACAAATTAATTTTGACCTTCATATCTACAGTAACATCAAGAAGACATATCAAAAGCTTGGTGCCCTACTTCTCTAGCTTCTCTGCTAAAAAGGCCCTAGCCTCTTTTCTTCTCCCTACTCTGCTATATGGTGCCCCCATCTTCACTAACCCACAGTCCTCCCTAAAAGTAAGCTTGACTCAACTGGCTAGAATCTCCCCACAACCTTACTTACCTACAATTAACCACAGCCCACAAGTTAATCTTCCAACCAGAAAGATGCCCTTCCCTGCCATCCATACTGACTGAATAGCATCCCACACACCACCTCAGGTCAGAAGACAAAATGTTGCTGTCTATAGAGAAACCCAAACTCTAAGCTGGCAAAATGCTATATTCCTATGCCGTCTCCAAGTTATGGAACGCTCTTCCTCCTCTCAGAATTATCAGCAATCCTGCCTTCTTCAAACAGTCCTTAAAAGTACATCTTCTCTCTCACTGGATATGCTCCTGTACCCCACCAAAACACCCAAACACCTGATATCCCACTCTAGAACCCTATCACTATCAACCTTTTTTAGTACTCTCCTCAACTCAGGTCTACTACCTTCCTTTTTCTTTCTCCCACCTACTTCATACTTCTAAGTCTTTCTTTTTTCTCTTGCTTTGTACCTGTACATCTATACTCCTTTGCTTGTAGCCCCAGACTACTATATACTTATACTCTTGCTCATAACCCACATATTTCTGCATCCTTCTTTCCTGCTGACAACTGACTTCTATTTACTTTGCCATATCTACTATCTCATCTTCACACTTTACCTCTTCTACTATCACTTTCATCCACGTGATATTGACCTCCCACATTATGTTCATCCTATGTATTACCTTTTCTCTCTAGCAGACTAAGACTTTGTAGTTAACATGCTTATAGTTAATGTGCATTATCTCTGTTACATATATGCTTTTTACACTTGCTTTGTAAGTAAATTCTCTATGTATTAACATTGTTTCATTTGTATTTAATTGTTCTCTTGCATGTAATATTGTGGAGCTTTTCTTCCCAGGCCTCCACTGAAAATGGGCTCTTCATAGGCCCAGTGGACGTTCCCAGTCAACAAATGCAATAAATAAATAAATAAATAGTTCACCACTCAGGTTCATGGCAGACAAGCTATTAGTACCGGTCACTTCTCCCGATATGTCCACCAGTCATTGTCATATGTCCATCTGTCCTTGTCATTCTTCATCTAGAGCTATAGGACCAATAAGTGCCACATACTGTAACCACTGCCTGTAAGAAGTCAAGTGTTCCAAATAGCTCTTTAAATGCATGTGCACAAGCACAGGGAGTTCTCCTTCTGCAACTTGCAGTCCCACTAAGGTGACCTAATTATGTCATTCTCCCAAGCAGCCAGATACTGAATCAGTTAAGCATATTTTTCCTTATTCGCATATACTGCCTGGTTGTGGAGTATTATGTTACCCAGTAGCCACTTGCACTCTAGGGCAAGAAATGCAATCTGGTTCTACCATTGACATGCACAGTGTTTGGTAAGAGGTTATCTTGTTTCCATTATTTAGCACGTGCTGCTAAACGACATCGATCATACAGTCTCCTGCATGGAGCCTACTGAAATATGCTTGTTTGCAAATTATCGTTGAATCTGGCAATCAGTTTGGGCATCCGGTACTCATACAGGAGCACTTCAAAAATTTTGTTATCAGTTTTCATTGTCAGTTTGTGTCTTTCGGCTTTTCCCGGTTAGGGGTCACCACAGCGGAACTCCGGTCCGCTAATGATTGGCAGTCGATTTTTACGTATCGGCTTGCCAGGCCTGATACACAACCTTCAATGAAGGTACGCCCATTCACGCATGTCTTCACGCAGAAGACACTCTAGCTGAGAATCGAACCGGACAGCATCTTGCTGCGAAGCGACAACATTACCACAGCACCACCACCGCGGTATATCAGTTTTCAGTTTTCATTGTCAGTCTTCATGCAAAATTCAGATTTTTTTGTAATTTATGTCTTTACCTATATTTTGACCAACATTTTATAATTAGCTGCACACTAAGGTTCAGGTTTTGATTTTTTCTACCTCCATTTACCTACTGTGTGATTCTGACCAAGTGACTTAACCAGATACTGTACTGCTGCCAGGTTGCCTCTGAAGAGACACTTGTGTCCAGTAGGCATACATGGTTAAGAACTGTACAGAAATCTATAAGAGTACTACCGGCATTTTCACAAAATTTTATAGCACATGATAAGGATAGTCATAGTCCTTTTTGAGTGAGTTTACTATAATTTTGGCTTCATCATTCCTAGCTATGTGTCAGAGTTCACATCAGTTAAAACAAAACATTTCAGCGGTAAAAAGTATTCCACAGTGGGTGTAAAAATAGGTAAAAATATCTCCATTCACATTAATAGGGCAATGGAGATGGGGGTTCATTCTGCATATTGGAGAGGTTCTCTGACTGTCAGTGCTTCAGACATTGTAATTTTAGTGTATGAGAGCTGGTGCAGAAGCCATTATCAGAGGGGTATGCCTTTGTAGGAACCAGGCAGGTTTTGAATTTTCAACCCAAGTTTTTGCTCAATGAGTACCTAGAGTCAGAATTAAAAGATGGAAGAGAATTTGGTGCAATCTTTTTGAATTCTTTTTATTTCCGAATGGGCTGGGTATGTTATGTGAAATGGGGAACATTCTTCTTAAGCCTTCTGCTAGGTATAGCAGCCATATTTTAGTTCATGGGCACTAGATTGTTTTTGAGCAAGGTTAACTGAAAGGCATCCCCTGGGATTCAGAAACATGGTGTCCTCGATCCCTGCAACTCATTTGCTATTTATTATTTGGATACAATGATGGGTTTAGCTCATTAACAATTAACATAGTAAGAAAGCTTTGGAAAAACAGCAGCTAATAAACAAATCCACTTGTTGCCAAAGCAGCACCTGCAGCGAGGAAATGTATTCCTCAGTGACAGCGTTTGTGCTTATTAATGACAGTATGCCAGGACTTCTGATAAAGTCCTGGCATTCTGCCATTAATAAGCACAAAAGTGCTCAACCTTTGAAGCAACAAATTCCATTGTTGTACACTGGTCATTTTGATTTTAATCCATTGATGTTAGCATTCTGATTAATTTGTGTGTGGTTTCAGAGGCAGTTTGGACGGATGTGTTTTTGTTTGCCACATTACTTGGCTCTCATTGAGCCAATGAAACATCATGAACATTGCGAATGTATGCTTGTCATCATGGATCAGAGCATTCATGCATGTGCAGAAGTGGCAAGATGGGAAAATAACATTTGCTTTAAAGGAGTCACTACACTTTCTAAATCCCTTTTTATTATGATTAAAGGATTGAAACTTGAGTATAAAATAGTATGAAAAGGGGAAAGTAAGCATAGTGAAGGACTATGGGAAACTGCAAAGGAATGACAAGGCCAGGGAGAGGGAAGGTAGACCAGCTAGCATAATGAAGAAGGTCTTCACCTCCCATGCACAATGTGCATGTTTCCATATTGACTGTCCATCAATAACTGCTTGGAGTTTACATGTTCTCCCTGTTTCTCTATAGGGTTCCTCCCACTATCAAAAACAAGCTGAGTGTTTCCATTTCAAACTCACCCTAGAATGGAGCTGTGGACAGCAGCACAAACTGTCGAGGGTGCCCTATAGGTGGAAGAGCTGTACAGAGCAACTGCTTTGAGCATTTACTGTGGTGTGCAGTATCCTCAAAATAGTAGAACAGAATGGATGCTGTGGCAGGGCCAGCCACTCGGCAGTGTTAAAATATGGCTCTAGTAGTGATTCTGTCATGGTGGCTAATGTCTCCAAATGAGCATGGGTATTTGCCGGTGATAAGTGGGTTGAAGACCCAACCAATGCCAGAGATTAATGCTAATTAGTGGGAGGGGTGTATGTGCCTCTGTTAGCCAGTTTGTGCCTGCCACAATGCTCAGTAGCCCTGCATCAGTAACCTATTGACTAGCTGTTGTCTTGTTGCCCAGCTTGGGTCACCTTGGATAGCTCTGTTGAGCAAAAACTGGACATAAAACCAATCAACCTGCCAAAAATGAACTAAGAATTGCTACAGTCAGTGTAGGTTTACTGGCAGGATGGAGCTTGGAAGAAGATGATATGATGGTATGGAGGAGGCTGGGCATCCTATGTGTTCAGGAGATGAGATGAAAGGGCAGTTCAGCAAAGCCACTTGTCTTAGGATCTTTAGTCTACTACTCAGGAAGACGACAGGCTAGAAAGGATGTTGGAATTGCATTGAGGGAGAGGTTTCAACAGACAGTGAAGGGTGTCATCAGAACTAGTTACAGGCTCAATCAGACTCCATCCTAATGACAGGCTGAGATTATGAATACTGCCCTATGCTCCACAGCAGAGTTAGAATAATGTGGAAAAGAGTGCATCCACACACCAGTTGCAGGGCCTACTAGATAAAGTAGGACATCCTGCCCTCACCAAGAATGATACCATGATATAAAGAAAAAATTCTCAATTTCAACAATTGGCTAAGTTTCTGGTGTCATTCAAAGGGGATCCAGTGTCTGTCCACCTGGGATGACATGCTTGACAAGCCACGCTGCTTCGTTAGAGATGGCTTGCACCTGTCACCCTTAGGCTTTTGAATACTGACCAAGGCTCTTGCCACCCTCATAGTACCTTTTTTAGGCAAGGCTCAAAAGACAAACCCACCACCGTAAATAGCACAAGTAACAAAAAACTGAGGATAATGCTACTCAATGCCAGAAGTCTTCATCAAGGATACACACACTTCCAGGTTAGTGGCAAAGCACAATGCTTCAGAGATCATCCGTGTGCAACTAACAATGGGCAAAACTGCAATTCAAATTGTAGCTTGCTACAGATCACCCACCATGTCCCAGGATGCCCATTCCACATTTTTGGAAACACTGGGAAACATAAAGGTCCTACCAAACACCCTAATATTGGGTAATTTCAATTACCCAAACATTAACTGGGAGAACTACTCAAGAACTAACTCACTTGCCCAACATTTCCTAGAATTTATAAACTCAAACACCCTGGATCAGCTGGTCAACACTCCCACCAGAGGTATCAACATATTGAACCTGGTCATCACCAACATGGTCGACTGGTGTTCCACACTGGAGGTCACCCCTAGCTGGTTAGATCTAATCATAAACAAATCACTTTGGATATCCACATTACGCCCCCACCCTCGGACAAGGAAACCACCATGAAAAACTTTTCAAAAGTAAACTTCATATTACTTAAGACTGAGGTGGAAAGTTTTAAAGCCCCCATTCTAAAGGATAACGCTGTCCAAGCTGCAAATTCCTTTACTAATGCACTCTACAGGCACCTACAAGAATGCATAGATCATGCTATCCCAAGCAAAACCAAGACTCACTCCTCCAAGAAAAGGAAACCAGTCTGGTGGACTCCTGCCATAAACAAGCTATACAATAGAAGGAGGAAACTAGTACAGAAAAAAGTTAAATCCCAAGAAGGGAAGACATCCCTGATCACTATCAGCAAGAAACTACGATCCCTCATAAAATCATCCAAGGTGAGCATCGAAAGAAAAATTGCCACGGGCTCCAAAGATAACCATAAGGCATTTTTTAGCTATGTTAAGAATCTAAGTGGCAATACTCAGATCTGCTCGGAGTTAGTGCAGAATGGCACAAAATGCACTGAACCGACCAATATCGCCAACATCCTGGCAGACAGGTTCAGCACAAACTTCACCCCCCTCTCACCCCCAAAACGGCCCATAACCATATCAGAAGAATGTAGAGCCCCTGAAATCACAGGCACTCAGGTTAAAACAGCCCTCTCCAAAGCCAAAAATACAGCATCAATGGGACCGGACTGTGTCCCAGGCTGCATCCTACATGAGTTCAAAGATGAACTAACCCCTCACCTAAACACACTGTTCAAACTCAGCCTCTCCACAGACTACGTACCCATAGAGTGGCGCACAGCAACGGTTATTCCTCTCCACAAAGGTGGAGCCACAACAGACCCCAGGAACTATCTTATAAGATATAAGATATATAAGACTGACTAGCTTGGTCTGTAAGGCTATGGAGCACATCATCGTGGAACTCATTAACAGAAACATTGGGAACCTCCAAACACTGGACCCTACCCAGTTTGGCTTTGTAAAGGGCAGATCATGCCTCCTAAATCTGGTGGACTTCTTTGAGACACTTACCAAGGCTATAGATGAGGGAAAGGTGGTGCACACAGCCTACCTAGACCTCACAAAGGTCTTTGACACCATTCCCCATTCTGGTATTATAGACAAGCTCACCAGCCTGAACATAAACCCCTATGTCACAAGATGGGTTGCCAACTGGCTCATGGACAGAACCCACATGGTTAGAGTTGCGGGAGCTAGGTCTGACTCTAAACCGATTACAAGTGGTGATCCCCAGGGCTCAGTCATAGGACCCCCTCCTGTTCGGCATATACTTCTCAGAGGTACAAGCAAGCACAGGAGGACTATGGCTGACCAGGTTCGCAGATGACTGCAAACTAGGGGCTATAATTGACTCTCCGGCTGACACAGACATCCTCCAAAAGGGTCTCACTGAGATGGATACCTGGTGTCAAAATCATGGCCTCAAGGTAAATGCCAAAAAGTGCACAGTCATCCCCTTTGGAAAAAACAAAGTACCCACAAACTACCACATAGGTGGTAGCCCCCTAAATACGGAAGACGTAATAAGGGATCTGGGGACCCAAGTAGATAGTAACCTCTCCTTTGATAATCACATTGCCAAAGTGGTTAGAAAATCCTTCTACGTGGCCCACTTAATCACAAAAAGGTTTGCATCCACATCAAAAGAGGTCATTGTGCCCCTCTACTCATCAGACCCATCATAGAGTACAATGCCCCATTTGGGATGTACCTTACAAGACACTTGCAACAGCTGGAAAGGCCACAGAAGTACCTCACCAGGAGGATCACTGGCCTCAAACAGATGCCCTATGCAGCTCGACTGAAGAAACTCCAGCTGTACTTGGTTGCATACCGTCTACTCAAAGGTGATCTCTGCCTGACATACAAGGCCATGTCCAACCCAGAATTGATGGACATGCTCCACCTAAAGAAAACCTTATCCCCTCGAGCCACACAGTCTAGGGATCTAAACCTCACCACAACAATAAATAGGATGTGCTGGAGGGATAGATTCCTGTCCCAGAGACTTCCCATGCTTTGGAACAAGATTCCAATCTACATTAGGCAGAGCTCCTCGCTAACACTCTTCAAAAGAAACCTTGACAAGTGGATGGGAAACAGAAAGTTTACCCCGGGGATCACTTCAGTGGCTCTGCTGGACAGAGGCACAGGGCACTAATCTAAGGGGGTGGTGAAAGCCAACACATTCTGGCTGGGCTTATAAATGCCTTTGGGCAGATAGCCTAGTACCTACCTACGAACCTATGAATTGGTGTTGATAATGGGTGACCTGAATGCACATATCAGGACAGAGAGAATGGGATATGAGGACTGCCTGAGTTCACATGGGTGGTGCATCAGGAAAAATGAAGGAGAAGCCATTCTAGACGTTTGTCTGGCAAATGGATTGATAGTATCCAGTACATGGTTCAGAAAGACAGTCACATGATCACATACAAGACTGGCCAACATGTAACTCTGGTAGACTTCTTCCTAGGAAGGAAAGGGTACTGGAGTAGAATTAGTGATTCATCAGTCAGTCTGCAGCATAAACCACCATTTTCCACAATCAGTTGCAAGCAGCGAAGGCTCTAAGGTCAACAGAGCCTAGGTCGAAGACCTGGAAGTTGACTGGAGAGAAAGCACAGCTGTTCACTGAATTACTCAGAGCTCTGGCATCCCAAGAAGAGGAGGAAGTAAGTGGAGCTGAAGAAGAAAAATGGCAGTGCCTCAAAACAGCATGTGTGAAAACAATAGGATAGATATCTGGCCAAGCCAGGTATGGAAATAAGGTACATATGGAAAGCTGGTGGTGGTGGAATGCAGAAGTCCAGAAAGTCATCAAAAAAAGGAGTGCAGGAAAAAGTGGGAGACAGAAAAGATGAACCAGGCTAGGAAACAGTACTTGTTGGCTAACAAAGAAGCTAAGAAAGAAGTTGGAATAGCAAAGAAAAAGACATCAGAGGCACACTACCGGCTTCTGGAAAGTCATATTGTAGATGGCATAAACTATATGTTGCTAAGCAAAGACAGAAAGATAAAGAAGGTAGTCAAACACCCTTCATAAGGGATGACAGCAACAACCTGTTCACAAGTCACACGACATCAGAGACAGATGGTAGGAGTGCTTCCAGCAGCTTCTGAATGAAGAAAATCCCACAGAAGCTGTAATGCCCCAGTACATACGATGAGAGAAGAGGTGGAGCCCACCTTAGAGCAAGTAAGAACAGACCCACTTCCTAAACCCCAAAGACCTCCTAGATTAAGTACACATAACAAATACCCTCAGCAGCCCTGAATGTACTCTTTCAAAACTCACATCAACACATACAGCCTCAGTTCTTGGAGCTTCTACTTCTAGCTCTCTTAACCCTGGAGAATGCTGACATATCTGCAATCACTGAGACATGGTTTATAGCCATGGAGAACAAACCAGAAGTGCAAGGTTATAATGCCTTCCACACATTTAGACCAGCTGCTACACAGACGGGGACTAATGGTGGAGGTGTCTTGATTTACATCAAAAATAGAAATAACTCATGTTTGGTCAAACAGGACACTGCACTTTAGCTTCTCCAAGTTCAAATCACCACAGGCAAAACCCCATACCACTTTCTTGCAAACTATAGGTCCTCCTGTATGACCCAGGAAACCCATAATGTACTTAAAATTATTGAAAATACTCAGCATCACCATATTCCTGGGCAACTTTAATTACCCCACTATTAACTGGGAATCATATACAACACCAATGCAGATACTGAGATTCCTCGATTTTGCAAACACAAACTCAGTGGAGCAGATTGTCAATACACCAACCAGGAGATGAAGCATACTGGATCTGGTCCTCACTAATATGGGGGAGTGCTGCACACACCCCTAGTGTGGTGTCTTCACTGTTAAGGTCAGACCACAAAATGATCTCCTTTGAAGTAAAAATACTATCTGGACCCCCCAGCTACCCCTGGAATGTTCAGTAACTACTCTAAGGCTAACATCCTACTATTAAGTGATAACCTGACAAAATTTCAAGCCCCCATACCCCATAGACCCTGAAAACACTGCTGCCTATGCATATCTGTTCACAGAAACCCTGTACAAGCATTTCAATAGCTACACAAAGGCAGCTGTACCCACCAGGAAGAAGTACAGAGCTAACTTAAAAAACAAGCCACCCTGAAGGAAGAAAATCATGGCAAAAAAATAGAAGGTATAGCACTCAGTAGGATAAAAACACTCTCTTCAAATTAAACAAACAACTCCAAGAACAAATAAACTCTACCAAAGCCAAATTTGAGGTAAATATGGCCTCCCAGGCCAAAGACAACAAGGTGTTTTTCAAATATCTTCACAACCTGAAAGGCAATAAACAATTGTGTGCAGAGCTCATTGTTAATGGAGCCACCTATACTGAGCCTAATGATATAGCAAACTTTCTGGCAGACAAATTTAACTCCATCTTTATCCCTCTCTCACCCTCAACCTCCCTCAGGAAATACCAACAACTATAACTCCCCCTACTATCACTAGAACGGGTCCTCAATGCTCTCTCTAAGGCCAAGAACACTGTATTGATGTGCCCAGACAATAGCCCAGGTTGCCTTCTAATTAGTATGAAACATGACCTGTCAGGCCCTCTGGAATTCCTATTAAACTGTAGCTTCCAAACAGGCTTCATACCTCATGAATGGAGAACAACAGCAGTTATCCCTGTGCACAAATGTGGGCCATCTACAGACTCTGGAAACTGCAGCTCCATAAGTCTCACTAGTTTCATATGCAAAGCCATGGAAAGAATTATCATGGAAATGATCAATAATAACAGGAAACCTCCAAACACTGGACCCAGCCCAATTTGGTTTAGTCAA
Organism: Protopterus annectens; assembly: GCF_019279795.1. Lineage (NCBI taxonomy): Eukaryota > Metazoa > Chordata > Ceratodontiformes > Protopteridae > Protopterus > Protopterus annectens. The sequence goes on from NC_056728.1 coordinate 909,608,271, forward strand.
GGGCAGGTCATTTATACTCAAATTGTTGGACGACTTTGAGAAGGTCACCAAGGCAATGGATGAGGGCAAAATGATTCACACTGCCTACTTAGACCTGGCCAAACACTCGGGCATTGTTGATAAACTCATGAAATTGGGTATAAAACCTTATGTCACCCAGTGGATAGCCAGCTGGCTGATAGACAGGACTCAGGAAGTTAGAACTCGGGAGTTCATCTCTACAAAGAGGCCAGCCATATGCAGAGTCCCTTAGGAATCTGTCCTAGGACTACTCTTGTTTGGCATTTACTTCTGTGAAATCAAGGTCAATGTCAAGGTCCTCTGGCTGACCAGATTTGCAGATGATTGTTCTCCAGGACAAGCTGTCAGAGCCGTGGACTAAAACTAAATGCCAAGAAGTGTATAGTAGAATCCTTCAGGAAGTCATCGACCCTTAGTAACTATCATATTGACAACGCACCCCTAATAGTTGTCCCACTAGTCAGGGATTTGGGGATATGCATAGACAGTAATCTAGCCTTCGACCATTACTTGTCTACAGTAGTGGGAGGTATGTTGTGCAACTTCTAAACAAAGGTATGCTATCTAGGTCTAAGAAGGTCATTGTTTTCAATGCATTTAGCATTCATCAGACCTATCATACAACAACTTTCACCAGGCACATCCAACAACTGGAATGTTCACAGAGATGCCTCACTAAAAGAATAAAGGGCACAAGTAACATATTCTATGCAGACCGCCTAAGGGCCCCATCTATGTATTTTGTCTCCTACAGGCTGTTGAGGGGAGATCTATGCCTGGCATACAAGGCATTGTCAAACCCTCTTGCATATCCTCAAAACAAACAGCACCAAAATTACCACTTCTAAAGACTTGAACCTTGTCTGTGATATAAATAGTATCTGTTGAAGAGACAGGTATGTATCCCAGAGATAACTCCTTCTGTGGAACAGACTCCCCAAACATCTGAAGCAAAGTTCCTCCCTATCTCAATTCAAGTGTAACTTAGACAATAGAATGGGGACAGGAAATTTGTTCCTGGTTTTGCACCTATGTCTCTAATGGAGACAGGCAGCCTGTAAATGGTTCATCTCCCAAACTCCTGGTTACACTTATCAAGGGTACCTGAACTTGTCAGAGACTTGGGATGCATGACTAGGCTTACAAAGGCCCTTGTTAGCATTAGCCTAGTACACACCCATGAACAGCAGTACAGAAAATGAAGTCAGGGGAAGCAGCAGGCTCAGATGAGGTTATTGCAGATATATTTATTATTTTTATTAGTATTTATTTACATTTGTTTACCAGGAAATTCCAATTGGACGCAGGTCCTTTTTCAGCAGATACCCTGGGAGAAAAGCTCCACATCATGTACATGATAGAGATACAAAATTGCAGCAATAGTAAACATTACAAGCTGTTGGCTTTAATACAAGATATTGATTATCAACAGTATATACAGAAAATGTTGCAAGTTAAGATAGTTTCTTTCTTGTCATTTATAATATTAGTAACAAAGTTGTCAGACAAGATTTTAAAGTATGTAAAGACAACTAGCTAATTCTGACTGTGGTTAGTAGTGGCGGTAGTATAGTTGGGTTAAGAGTCTAGGTGGGGGGGTGGTGGTAAGGAGGTGTTAGTCTGTATTAGAACAAGGACAAAGCCTGTGCAAATTTAAGTGGAATTTGAGCACAGTCTTGAAAAGGCTGCTGGAAGGTAGAGTAGTTATAGAGGGTGGAAGATTATTCCAAAGTCTAGATATGGTACATGAAAATATGTCTTCTCCTGCAGAGTTTTTGGGTTTGATAACAGTGAGTTGATTTTTGTTGCTTGATCTTAGGGGCCTAGTGGAGTGATAGGGTTGGAGAAGGGTTTGAAGGAAAGGGATGTTATGGAGGTGGTTAATAAGCTTATGAGCGAGGGTGAGTTGATTAAGGAGTTGTGGGAGTTCTAGCCAGTTTAGTTCTTTAAGGAAGATACAATGATGGCTATGGTAGGAGGTTCCAGTGGCAAATTTAGCAATTTTGTTGTAACAAGCATCCAGCTTGTGTAGGTCTGTCTGTCTAAGTGTGGTAAGTATGGGGGTGCATAGAGTAGGGTGGAGATTAGCTGGGAACTGGCTATAGAGATTCTATATGCCTTGGTTAGGAATAAGCGGCTAAGATATAATGCACCAAGTTTCTTGTGAAGTTTTTTTATTGTGAGAGATATGTGGGTGTCAAATCTAAGTTTGTTGTCTATTTCCACACTGAGTAGCTTTGTGTGTTCTGATGGAGAGATGATGGTATTGTCTTTGGTGAGAATGTTGAAGTGGGGGGGGGTTAGGTGGCTTTGGAAGGTTGGAATAGCAGAAGTTTTGTCTTTCTTGGGTTGAGTAGGAGATGAGCATTGGATAGCCAGCTTTCTACAGAAGAGAATGATTCCTGTGTGATTTGTTGTAGTTCTGGTAGAGTGGGGGCAGAGCAGATGAGAGTAGAGTCATCTCCGTAGTGTATAAGAGATGCTTCTGTGGTGGCAGTATGTAGGTTGTTAGTGAAAAGTGAGAATAGCAGAGGGCCAAGGATAGACCCTTGGGAACTCCAAGAGTAACTGGGAGGCAAGGTGATAGGTTATCATCTCAGATTACTGATTGTTGGCGTCCGTGTAGATAGCTGTGGAACCAGTTGCGGGCTGATTGTGAGAAGGAGAGGTTGTAGAGAGTAGTAGCTCATGAGATACCATGTCAGAGGCCTTTGAGAGATCTAGAAATACAGCAGTAGAGAAGAGGCCATTGTTTTTGTGATGAAGTATAGTGTTAGTGAAGGAGAGCAGAGATAAAGGTAGTGCTGTGATATGGCCTGAAACCATGTTGGGTTTTGGAGAGGAGATTATTAGCTAGGAGGTAGTTGGAGACTTGGGTGTTGATACATTTTTCAAGTATCTTGGAGAGAGGGGAGAGGATAGCAATGGGGTGGTAATTGGAGAGACCGGTGGAGGGGATGCCTTTGTGGAGGGGAATGATGTGGGATATTTTCCATATCGAGGGAACATAGCCTTCTGTTATGGAATGGTTGATTAGAATTGAAATTGGTTAGGCTAGTGTATCAGCTGCAATTTTCAAGTATTCAGAGGGGAGGTTGTCAGCTGCGAGTTTGGTGGGTTTAAGTTTTGACACTAGTCTTTTTATGTTAGCGATAGGTACTGAGGTGAAGAAGAAAAGAGGAGTGGGGGGTTTAGGGTTAAGAGTTGGGGGGGCTGTTTTTGGGAAGTGTTGTTTGTTTGGAGATGTTATAGTTTCAGTGAAGTGTTGTTGAAGGATTCAGCAGTACAGCTGGAGGAGGGGGGAATGGTCAGCTGGGGGTATCAACCTTCCCTGGGTGGAGGATAGTGTTAATAGTGGACCAGAATTGCTTAGGGTTGTGGTTGGTAGAGTTTAGGGTGGATTTATAGTAGAGGGATTTGTCTAATTTTATTTGCTTTTTGGCTTTATTGCGCAGTTCAAGGAATGATTGCCTATCTGAGTTTTGTTTGGGGAGTCGCCAGTGCTCCCAGGCCTTATCTCTGGATTTCATTACGGTTCTGGTAGTCTTTTGCAACCATGGGGCATGCCTGGATCTAACTTTGGCATTTCTTACAGGAGCATGGGTGTTTAGGTACTGTTGAAGAAGTGGACAGCCTCATCAAGGTTGAGGTATTTTAGTGGTGACCAGTTAATTTTTTTCAGGGAGGAGATGAAGGAATTGGGGTTGAATTTGGATTTGTTCCATATTTGCCTGTGGATAATGGGCTTGAGACTGTTAGTGTGGAGCTGAATTAAGAAAGTGGGGGAGTGGTCACTAAGACTGTCAGGTAAGCAGCCTGCTAGATAAGAATTAGGGGCTTTGTTGACTAGGATCCAGTCAAGTAAGGTATGATTGTTAGGGGTTTTGTTGCTTCGGGTAGGGGATTAGATGAGTTGAGTGAACCCATGGAGATTAAGGTGAATGGTTGGGAGACTGTTATTACAGGATAGCCAGTTGAGGTTAAAGTCGCCGAGAATGATGGTTTCCTGGGATAGAGATAGAGTAGCCCAGCTCAAGAAATTTTCTAGGGGTGTAATAATTTGCCCTGGTTGGAAATAGCATCCTATGATATTGATTGTTTTGTTTGGGTTTAGTTTGAAATTGACATAAAGGATTTCTTCATTGTTGTGGTGAGGGGCAGATGTGTTCGGGAGTTGAATATTGAGGTGGTATTTAAATATCAGTGCTATACCACCTCCTTTTTTGGACAATCTGTCTATAATAAAGTTGTTGGGTGAGATAGGGGGGAAGTGGCTCCTGAGGGTACTCATAGCAGTATGGAAAGAAAGACATATCCCAAGTGACTGGAAATAAGCATACTAGTGCCAATGTTCACCAATAAAGGGGACATTCAGAACTATGGGCAGTACATAGGTATCAAACTCTTGTCACACTGCATGAAAGTTCTGGAGACAGTGATTGATAAAATGAATATACAGAGTAGTAGAAGGTAAGATGGAAGAAGAGCAGTTCAGCAGTTCAGATTAAGATCAGGATGCAGTACAACCGACCCAGTGTTTGCAGTGAGACAGATACTTGAGAAGAAGCCAGGAATGAGGAAAGAATCCGAACTGGCCATTCTTAGACTTGGAGAATGCATAGAACAAGGTCTCAAGATAGTTGATTTGGGCAGTCCTGTGGTGGTTTGAAGTCCCAGAAACATTGGTAGAATTAGTGCAAGTTGTGTACAAGGACCCAATGCTTCAAGTGAAACAGTGTTCAGTCTCACAGAGGGGTTCCCTGTGGGAGTGGGTGTGCATCATGAATCAGCTCTGAGCCCACTGCTGTTCATACTGGTGATGGACTACATTAGCAAAACAGGTCGGAGAGAACAGATCAACAAAGCTGCTGTATGCAGACAATGTGGCATTACAGGCAAACTTTGTGCAAGAACTTCAGCAAAGGATCAGGCAATGGAATGCAAAACTGAAGGTACATGGGATGAAAATGAGTACAGATAAGACAGCTGCAATGGCAGTAAATGGGGGAAATCAGAAGAAGTTGAGAAATGAGACAGAAGGGAAAATAGTACAACAGGTTAACAACTCCAAGTATCTGGGATGGTTGGTGAAAAGAAGAGTTTTAAGCTAGTATATGAGAGTCTGCAGACAACTGGCACAGAATGTCAGGCATAGTGTATGTCAGAAGAATGCCAAAGAATCTGAAAAGTAAGGTATACAAAACAGTGGTATGACCAGTACTGCTGTATGGTACAGAAACCCGGCAATAAAGGGATAGCAGATGACGAAGCTAGAGGTGATGGAAATGAAGTGCCTTAGATGGGTGGTATGATGCACACTGTGGGACAGATGAAGAAATGAGGACATAAAAGCAGAAGTCAAAGTAGCTCCAATTGCAGAGAAGGTGAAAGAGAGCAGATTACAGTGGTTCAGCTACATGTGCAGAAAAGAAGAAAAGATGTGGTACAGACAGGAAGAAGGCAAGAAGAAACAAGGTCACCAGCAAAGAGGTGGATGAATTGTGTGAAAGAAGACCTGTGACAGGTGCCAGTTTTCTAAATTCCAAGAAGAGAGGAAGTAAACAGGTTATAATGGTCAGCCCTGATGTGTACAAACATAGATGACAGATGAGACTGACAGGGTAGGTTCTGACACACAAAGGGAGAGGGATCACAGCGAAGTAGGCAATATCTAACAGAGGAAAGACTAGTGATGGAGAGGACTGGTTAACAAACAAGGGAGGGACTAGACACAAAATGGAAGAGAACACCATGACCTTACCTAACTTAGTGGGAGTATAGATACCACCTAGTGCATCCTCACCACTGGGTCATGGATCAGATGGAGCAGCGAATGACAGACACAGATACAACTCCGCAAGCTTCAATATGTCAGTGTACCAGTTCCCCTACTACCTCTACTAGCTGACTTTGGGTCACAAACTTATCAACACACCAAGCAGAGCCACAGGAGGGAGCAACAGTGCCTTGACTGTTGAAACTGCATGAATGGCATGGGTAGAGGTGATGGAGAGGAGACTTTTATTAGCCTCCCCTGCTGCTGGTACTGGGAAAACAGCCCTAGCAGTCTGGGCATCAGATGTCCCTAGTCCTGTTATATGGTGGGGCTAGAGGTCTATGGCTTAATTGCAGGAACTGCTGTGGGCACTGTTATATAGGAAAGTTAAATAAATGGAGAGAAGTAACACAATAACCCAAATAAGTTTATATAAATGAAAGGATAGAGACAATGGGGAGAGAAATGAAAAAATACAATCAAATACAGCACTACTTAATTATAATATGGCAGATCAAGTACAACTGCAATACCCTCGTGGGAAAACATAATTGGGATTAATAGGTGTCTTCTTCAGGTTCACAGATGTAATGTGATATGCATGACTTATATGTACTGAACCATTTATTTGTGCAACTGCATACTAAATCTACTGCCTGTGATTGTTCAGTAAAATTGTGTATTGTAAGTAGGATTAACAACAGTAATGTCATTGCATGTGTTCTCCCATCCACCATATATGTTATCTTGCACTATCTATATCTATATCTGTATCTAATCTATATTTGTATCTGTATCTGTATGAGTCCCCTTTGAATAGTCAACATTTCACAATGTCGACATTCATATGGCCGCAACCATATGATCGGCATTTGAAATGTCGACCATGGGGAACCGGCATCTCCCTACAGTGCGGAATGGAAAGATTTCCACTTCCGCACTGTAGTGCGATCTCGGAGTTAGTATATTTTAGTTCCGGAGGTGTGGGGGGGGGCGGAGCCCCTAACACAGGGTAGCAGCATTAAGGTAAGTTTGTTTTTGTTTTTTATGTTCTACTTGTATGGTTGACATTTCAAATGTCGATCATATGGTCTCGGTGATATTAATTTCGACATTGTGAAATGTGACCATATCAAGTAGACCCATCCGTTTATATATACATATATATATATATATATATATATATATATATATATATATATATATATATATATATATATACATATACATATATATGTGTGTGTGTATATATATATATATATATATATATATATATATATATATATATATATATATATATATATATATATATATATATATATATATATATATATACAAATATACATATATATATTTGTTAACCGGGATAGTCCCACTGGACACAGGTCCATTTTCAGAGGAGGCCCGGGGAGAAAAGCTCCACATGTGGATAGTTACATAAGAGTTAAACAGTAGCAGTTTTATACAGTCACATATTTACCAGAACAGAATTATATGATTATATGCATACTTGGAATACATGCATACTTAAATGTAACATTGTAGTTTTCTTGTTTGAACTTAGACATTTTTAGTGGTACAAGGATGAAAAAGGTAGCATGTCATTCAGTAGTACAATACATATGAGAATGAGACTAAGTCTGAAACACTGACTATTTTACAGATAGCCAGATAGTGAAGAGAGATTCAGTAGTACAATACCCATGCAAATGAGACTAAGTCTGAAACACTGACTATTTTACAGATAGCCAGGTAGTGAAGAGAGATTCAGTAGTACAATACACATGCGAATGAGACTAAGTCTGGAACACTGACTATTTTACAGATAGCCAGGTAGTGAAGAGAGATTCAGTAGTACAATACACATGCAAATGAGACTAAGTCTGAAACACTGACTATTTTACAGATAGCCAGGTAGTGAAGAGAGTGGTAAGCTGGTTAGTCAGGGTTGGTACAGGGGCACAGCCAGTGACTTTTTAGGAATTGTTTGAGAGATATTTTAAATTGGTTAATAGTCTGGTTTGCTGTAAGCTCGGCAGGGTGCTGATTCCAGATTGTTCCAACAGAGTTGCAAAACAATGAGTCACCTGCTATTTTTTTTAAGATTTAACAGTTTGTGCCAGTATTTTGTCAGAACACTGGAGAGTTTTTAGGTTAATGTAAGGGGTAATTATATTTTTGAGTATGGGTGTACTTTCGGGCTGATGGAGGACTTTGTGGGCTATTATTAGTTGATTATACTGGATTTAAGAGGGAAACTCCTAGAGATTGTAGGTTAATACAGTGGTGGGTTCTATATGCTGAGCCTGTGGCAAATCTGGCAATGGTGTTGTAGCAGCTATTGAGTTTACTGAGATCAGATTTACTTAGGTTTGTATAGATTGGGGAGGCATAAAGAAGGGTTGAAAGTAAATGTGTTCAGGCAATAACTGTCCTAGCAGTTGGGGTTAGAAATGCCTTAATTCTATATAGAGATCCTAGCTTTTTGTTGACTGTTTTAATGGTTTTGTCGATGTGAGCATCAAACTTAAGGTTATTGTCAACAATTACACCTAATAGTTTTGTATTACTTTCTGTGGAAATTATTGTGCCATTATTAGATGTTATGGTAAATGATGGGAGTGTAGCTTTCCGGGTGGGGGTGAAGAGTAGCAGTTTTGTTTTATTTGGATTCAATAGAAGACGCCTGTCAGTGAGCCAGTTTTCTACTACATTGAAAGTATTTTGGGTTAAGGTCTGCAGGTGTAATGCGGAGGTTGCAGAACAGATTAGGGTAGAGTAATCTGCATACTGAATGCAGGTTACTTTGGGGGTGACTGTATGAAGATCATTAATGAAGATGGAAAATAGGAGAGGTCCTAGTATAGACCCTTGAGGAACTCCAAGGGTGACTGGCAGTAGGGAAGAAAGGCTATCCTTCCATAGCACAGCTTGTTGTCTGCCACTTAGGTAGGACTGAAACCAGCGTATTGCTAGGCTGTCTATGGCAAGAGGTTTTAGTGTTTGAATGAGTAGCTGGTGGTTTACCATATCAAATGCCCTAGATAGGTCAAAAAAGACAGCAGAGGAGGGTGTATTATTATTATTATTACGGATTTGATTTGTTGTCTGACAGAAGGATAGAAGGGCTATGGTGGTACTATGGTGGGGTCTAAATCCATGCTGGGAGGGAGCTAGAAGATTGTGCAAATTGAGGTAATGAATATATATATATATATATATATATATATATATATATATATATATATATATATATATAATCTATATCTATATATCTATAATCTATATCTAGATCTATATATATTTGCTGATGACTAGCTTAGTTCCATTAGGCCAGTGGCTTTCCAGGGGAGACCAGGATGGAATTTCTACTATGAGAAACTGCCCAGTGCACTGGAAAAGGTACCCTACTTTCTTCAATAGGTTCAAGGGGGACCCTGTACTGCATAGAAATTTTCAGCTACACCCAGCTTGGACAGTTATTCAGTTCTAAGGGTTATCTAAAGGATAGCATACTCAGAAATCAAAGCATATGGGTGGGAAATGGGAATTGAACCTACAGCCTTCTGATCTTCTACTGTTAAAGGTGGATGTGCCACCTGTTTGCCACTCTGACAGCAGTACTAAAACCAAACACCCAGCAATGAACAAGCAAAAATACTGACTACTGCAGATGCATATCTGACATTAACAGCTGACAGGCTGTGGACACTAACCTAAAGATGATAGCACACCCCCCCCCCCATTAATCTGTTCAATATATCTGTATTCCTGAATTGATACATTTTTTCAAGAGTGATATGAAGGAAGGATACTCACTCTTGTATTTGGAGATGTAGGACAAACTCCTCTGGCACTGCAGGATTTTCTTTGCTATGACCTATGGACTGTGGAACAAAGAGAAATATACAATTGCTGTACAGTCCACTCTGGTAGGATATGATCTCAAAAAACAAAGGCAGTATACTTGCAATATATCTCAGGAGCTGTCACCCTGACCTGTTTTTCCCTTCTGCAAGATTCTGAGTGGTTGTTATTATTGTCACTGCTGTGGTAGCTGCACTACTTGCCAGTTCAGCGAATGACAGTGACATTAGTAACCATCATGGTGAGAATGTACCCAGGCAACTACCTTATACTAGGGACTTCTTTTCCTTGGTGGCTTCCATGAAACAGAAGGAGAAAGAGATCTTGCTCTCTTTTGAACACAGTCTGGATTCCCTGCAACTACAGTGCCTTGACAAACTATAATCATATGCTAGGTGTCATAGCAGACAGTCATGCAACATTGGGCAGTTGGTGCAGCCTGTGGCAGTGTTTAACATGCACCATGCTTTTTTTGAACATGTACAAAAGGGAATGGGAGGTGTGAAATTTGACAGTTAGAGCTTCGATTTATAGCATACACAAACTAGTACATAAACAGTGCTCTTTAGTGACTTCATTCCTAGTAGCTTTAACAGGGATGTGTGGGGAATGTCACTTTGAGACATAGATGCCCATGCATACCCAGTGCACCTTGGTGGTGCTCAGACATATGCATAACACTATGTAGACCTGTATGTAAGACTCTGCCTGTAGGTGCAACATATACAATGAGTGCTTCAGAAATATTCATGAATTGGGTCTTGATCTGCATACATTTTCAGAGTCATGAATCTGCACTATATAAACCCTAGTAGCTTATCACACTATGGGAGAAGCCATAGAGTCCTGATTCACAAAGGATCTTCACACGTGGAAGGTAAATAAACCTGAGGAAAGCAGAGATGCTAAACAGTGAATATGTGTGCAACATTTTACTTACACTTCCAGGGCACCAGCTGTAAACTAATGTTTCTTTATGATGATACTTGATGTAGGGAAGTTAATATTGATTGTTAAATTTTATACAAGGTTAAAGTTAGTTCCTCTTAGTGAAAACAAAAATAGCATGTACACAGCTACTTTGAAGGTGAATGAGAGGAACACTCCAAACCAATGGTGAAATGCAGCAATATAAATCCTGTCAGTCCAACACAGCCATGTTAATGCTGGGATACACATAGCTGCTTATAGCATCAAGTTGGCAATGTAACTGTATACAATTCCTGAGTCAGCATACATCCTTACTGATCCTGTGGGGAGCTGTGTTAGTGTGGAATGGAATCACAGCAGGTTTAATCTGTCATGTGTTAGGTGGGGGACACCGTAGTCTTGACTTTGGTGGTATGGGTATTAGGTACCATCATCAGAGTGTGTGTGTGTGTGTGTGTGTGTGTGTGTGTGTGTGTGTGTGTGTGTGTGTGTGTGTGTGTGTGTGTGTGTGTGTGTGTTTATGTGTGCTTATTTGTAACTGCATGAAGGGGGTTCCTTTGACAAGTACTTGGGGAGGATTGTACAACTGGCTCTTCTGTGTACAAATTAGCATTTCCAGTCAAGTATACCAGATGGGTGGTACCCTGTAAATAATATATTCTAGTCTGGCAGCCCTTGCTAGCATACTCACACAATGTGTTCTTTCACTGGTAAGGAAGAGAAAGGCCCCCCCCTATCTCCATGACTGACTGCTGCTCTGGTCAGTGACTGCTGACCCATCCCTATTAAGACCATGCTTGGTAGGATACAGCAATTTTGATTTTGTTGTTGGCTAAGACGGTATTTAAGAATAAGTTAGACATAGGGCCACTGATCTAAGTAACATTAAAAACTGTGCTATCTGCCTTGTACAGTGGGTAGGACAGTGGGAGGCAGGCTGTCAGCTGAACTATAATTAATGGAGATGGAGAACTTTCTTGATTTTTTGCATTGGACATTGGAATAGTCATATTCCCTCAATGAGGGTATTAGATCTTTGATCAGAATCCCTTGAGCATCAATTTGACATGCCCAAAGTACGTAGTAATAAAGGTCCCTTTACTGAGACATGAAAGATAAATAGTTTGATACTTTAGTACTGAACTTGAGACTGATGTTGAGTACTTTCCATACATTACACGTATTAGGGATACAAGCAAGGCCACCTGCACAAGGTAAGCTTTTATTACCCCTTGTTGCCACTATTTTTTTTTTTGTTATTCATTCATTCAACACTGGGTGTGAAATAGAGGTGTTGCATTGTAATTATATTGGGTTATCTGCTTCGGTATTTTCACAGGTGATGCTCTGTCTGGCTCTGTGACCCATGCGTCTTCACTGCCGGACTGGCAATGATTTTGGTGAACAGTTGGCCTAGTCTGGGAGTACAGTATAACAGTCTGATACCACATCTGCAACCCAGACTATACACACAGACTCTGTGCCTGTATACACCACCCAAGAGACACACACACACACACACACCACATATACCACACATTTAAGGATGAGCACGTTAGTGTGTGTAATGAGGCAGGAAGATGACATGGATACTGCCTTCCCCTGGAATTAGCTGCATCAGTGGGTATAGCCCAGTAAATGTGCAGGACCATTGAAAAGGCACAATCTAGGAAAACCTAAACCATTGAAGAGATGGGTATTGCAGATTGTGTATCTCAACATACAGTATGACAGTGCATATTCTACATGTTATATTTTTGATTGGATTACTTGCCTACTGGTGCATGACAGGTCCATACCAGGCATGGTTCACACAGATGTTCCACGTTTGCCACTGTTGAGGCTAGTCATTGGGGATGGGACAGGCAAGATCACAGTCACACATCACTATCTTTTCCACTGGCTCTGCAACTGTACTAATCCTGACTAACTTTTCTCCTTTCAAATTACAACTACTCTAATACCTAATAATTTCTGACAAGAATCTAAATACCATGTTATTATAAATATACTGCATGTATACATAGATATTGTATCTCAGATACAATACCCATTGATTATTACTGCTAGTTCTATTCCTTGCTTAGACTAATGTATCTTTTATATATTAAAAAAATAAATAAATAAATAAAATTTTTGTAACAACTGCTTTTTTAGTTCTTGGTAAGTTTTAACTGCTATTACTTTTTTAAATGTATGTATGGATTTTCTATTCTTTTTGGTTTTTTTTTTTTTTTTTTGGAGCTTTTCTCCCTGGGCCTCTACTGAAAATGGACATGTATCCAGCTAGACTAGCCTGGTCAACAAATGTAAAATAAAAATAAATAAAATAAAATAAACTGTGACACTGTATGACAGGAGAAGATATCTTTGAGGTCATACATGCACTAGTGCCAAATCTGCAAATACACATCATGCCTAATCATGCAGCACGTCGACATATAGCCAAGGAAGTGTTGCTACTCATGACACTGCTGGAAGAAACATCTTCTGTTGGCAGGGGTGCACACGGGATGTCTGCACATCTTCAGTGCATGCCATGAACCTGTTCATTAGATCAAGCTGCAGTGCAGCACCTACTGCTAAGGCTGTGCCTCAGCATAAACACACACACACACACACACACACACACACACACACACACACACACACACACACACACACACACACATACTTCTGCAGCCCCCAGTGCCTCACACAATCAGGCTATCAGTGACAGTGGCCCCTATTAAGCCTTTTGCAGTAATCCCATCCAAAACCACCAACAGTGTACTCATAAATTTTACAGCACTCACACATTTCCCTGTGGAAGACATTGCACACTTATGATCCCTCCCCCACCTGTGCAAATGAAAAAAATACCCTGCCCTTTGTACTTTGTTACTTGGGTTGGCTAAGTCTGATGTACAGTGTGGCCAGTCTATGCATGGATAAGCGCAGTCTGGTATTTATTTTGCATGTATCTCTTTTTCTGTTGTGTATATTTAGTAAGGGCCTAAGCTATGGTCAGCTATTGCCTTTTGCCAGTGCCACAGCAAAAGATGCATTGCTCAGCATGTATTCTTTACATAAATCTAACAGCGCAAGAGTCACTCATTCATTTACTGTCCTAGCAATGGCCGCTGATATAATTTACACCAATATAAATGAAAGCCTAATCAAAACAGGGCTGCCTGTAGCTGGGACTGTGGCATCTGAAACAGTTAACCAAAGGCTACTTATCAGTAAACTCAGAATGCTCAGATTCAGTAATAACACAGTTTACTGGTTTTAGAGAAATTTCATAGGTTCATAGGAGGTTACTAGGCTATAGGCCCTAGAGCCCTTACAAGCATAGCCATGTTAATCCCAAGTAGCCCCATCTGTCCTTATTAAGTGAACGTATTTTGCAGAGCTATTCTATGGTCAACACTGACTCCCCATGTCCATCTTGGACATGGGTGCCACCCCCAGAGTGAATTTACGGTCTCCCATCCATTTGTCCAGGTTGCACTTGAATAGGATCTGTGAGGAACTCTGCTTCACATAAATTGGAAGTTTGTTCCAGAGGACTCTGGGAAACATATTTGTCTCTCCAGCATGTTCTGTTCATGTCACAGACTAGGTTATGATCCCTAGAGTGAATGACTCTTGTGCTGTTAGATTTTTGTATGTGAAGCATATCCATCAGGCAGGGTCACAGACTGCCCTGTAGTCCAGGCACAAGTCTACTCTCACCAGCCTATACCATACAGAGTACAGAGACAGGGCATTTAGTCTATCCATGTATGTCATGGTTTGGTGGCCCCATATTTTTTGGTGAAGAACATCTGTGGTCTCTCCAGCTGCTGCAGGTGTCTGTTGAGGTACATGCAAAGGGGACCAGTGTACTCTATTATTGATCTGATGAAGGTCGAGTACAGTGGGGCTATAGCATCCTTAGACCTGGATGCAATGCCCTTACTCATGAGGCGTGCAACATAAAATGCTTTCCTTACCACAGAAGAAACGTAGTGGTGGAAGTTCAGATTGCTATCTACCTGTGTTCCTAGGTCTTGCATGACTGGATTTGAGCTTAGGCGGGTGTTGTCAATACTGTATAATTTGCCAAATGGAATAATAATACACTTTTTTGCATTTAGTTTTAGACCATGGCTTTGGTACCAGTCATTTGTTTGTGTTAGCTCTTCCTGTAGTATGTTAACATTGTTGGGGACTCAGCGATTGTACCCAGTTTGCAATTATCATCAAACTTGGTAAGCCAAAGGCCACCAAATTTAGCCGGGATTTCCAAGAAGTAGAGTCTGAACAGTAAAGGACCCAGCACAGAACCTTGTGGTACGTCACTGGTGATGGGTCTACTGGTAGAGGTGGAGTCACCAACTCTGACAGTTTGTGTTCTGTCAGGGAGCAAATTGGCTACCCATCTATTGACATAAGGGTTAATCCCTAATAATTTCTCCAAATATTTTGGGTTTCTAATACCAAGATGAGAATGGACCGCATTCCTAAGTCAAAGTATGATTAATGTTCATGAAATTAGTACTGTTTCAATCTTTGATATCAGCCAGAAGTGCTCTTCACAGCACCTGCAGTGTGCCCAGTAATGACTCTTTCTGCAATTCTTATGGAGTTACATGTATTGGTGACATATCTAAATACAATTGTAGATTCTTTTTTATAAGACCCCTTGCTCCTACTACTATTGGAACTGTCTGGGTATCTTTCTTCCACATTGCTCTCATTTCTGGCTGCAAATCCTGATATTTTATAACTTTGTGTTTCTGTGCACAAGACACTGTAGTCATTGGGTGTAGCAATTTCAGTGATCAAGGCTCTTTTGTCTTCATTTCATGGACCACTATATCTGTTTTTTTCTCGCATCTGCTTTTTGAACTTTTGCTAATGGGTGATCTCATGTGATGTAGACTTCATAATTTCCTGTGATGCTTTGTGGATCATGTTTCCAGTGTTTTTCAGCTACTTCAATATTATAATGTTTGCACAATGTCTGGTGCAACAGTCTTGCCACATTATTATGCCTTTCAATATACAAAACTTCAGCCATTAACATATCACAACCAGCAACAATGTGTGAGACTGTTTCCAATTCTGCTTTACAAAACCTACATTTGTCTGTTTCTCCCACATGTTCAATGGACTTTGCAAATCAAAGTGTATGTAGCTCACTGTCTTGGGCCACCAATATTAACCTTTCATCTTTTGGTTTGAATTCGCCTCTCCTCAACCATTCCTGCATTCGATCCTGATCAACATGAGGTTCTTCCAGGAGGTTTCTATACTTACAACTATATTTATGCATTTTCCACATTTCTTGCCTTCTCATCTGATCCTTCACCTTATATTCTTTCTTTTGTTTTTTGGCACATTCAGTTGCTGCCTGATTTTTATCTACTACTGGTTTGATTTCCATTCTCGCCTGACGCCGATATGCTTCTGCTAGACTAAGAAGGGTAGTTATTTTAGATTTATTCTCCTCATATTTCAAAACTTTCACTATGTTTGAATCTTGTGAGATCAGCAGATATGTACGCAGTCGCATGATTGCAGATCTATACATGTAATCAATTTCAAGGAGGTCCATACCGCCTTTGGAACAGGGAATGCTGTATATAATCTTGGTATACACTGATTTTTATAAATCATTTGATGAGCATGAAGCATCCTTTTTGTTTTCCTGTCTAATCTATCCAACAACTTTTGCAGCCAGTCAGTCACTCTAAAACTTTAAGTTAGGACAGGAATAGCAAATTGGTTTATAGCTTGAATTTTGTTCCTAGATGTCAACGCTGTTTTCAGGATTAATTTAAGTATTCAAAAATATTCCATACTAAGTTTTATTTGCATTTGTTCATGTTTTATTGTTGATTCTTCAGGATTTCCCAAATATTTATACACTGCCTCTTGCTCAAGTTACTTTATATCACATTCTTGTCGCAAACTGATGTTTTCTTGGTGTTGCAGTTTTCCTGCTTTAAAGGTTACTTTACACATTTATCAAGATCAAACGACATTCTTATATCATCTGAAAAAGTTTTGACTACTTGCTGTTGTGCTTTCAGTTCCTTATCTGATGAGCTATACAGTTTTAAATCATCAACAAAGAGAAGCTAAGAGGTCTTTACAGTTTGTTGCTTTCTGGGAGCCAAATTATAGCCATGACCTAATCTATTAAGTAGACAGCTTAATGGGTTAAGGGCAAAGCAAAACAACAATGGTGACAGAGAGTCACCCTGGAATATCCCCTTTAGAATTTTATCCCTGGAATAATAATTTGTCCTTTATCATGGCTTAACTGCAAAGTGGTCTGCCACTGTTTCATGGTCACTGTAATGTAGTTTATCAGTGCAGGGTGTATCTTATACATTTTTAAGCACTCTTTTATCCATGAATGTGGGATGGTGTCAAATGATTTTTTTAGTCAATCCATGCCATACTTAAATTCTTCCAATTTTTACAGTTCTCAACTATGACTTTATTTAACAACAAATGATCATTTGTTCCATGTGACTTTCTTTTATTGCCCTTTTGTTCTATTGCCATAATTGAGTTTTCTTCAAAATGACCATAAACTCTGTTGACATCTGTTCCAGTGTATAGCTTATATGTCCTTGGAAGGCAAGTTATCGGTCTATAATTTTTAGGGTAGCTTGCAGGTTCACTCTTAAGTAGAAGCGTTATTTTTCCTGTTGTTAGCCAGGCTGGCATCTGTTCGGGGTGCAAATATAAATAGTTCTTACTCATGGCTAAACCTTTGTGGATGTTGATACTTTTAACCAGAAGCTAGGTACTGCATCTGGCCTGGGGTTTTCCAATTAGAGGCTTTTCTTAACTTTATTGCAGTCTGTCTAGCTGTTACTTCATCCCATTTCATATCCTGTACCTTTGAATTTTTTATTATTTCTTTTACTTCTTCTATCCATTTAGCATCTTTGTTATATTCCACAGGATCTTCATAAATACTTCTCCAAAATGTATCTTTTTGATGGTCTTTGAATTCTTTTTACCTTTTTTGCCAATTCTCTATAAAACTTTTTTGGGTCATCAATAAATTGCTTATTTTGTACTTTTCTTTTATATTTATCTCAGTATCTTCTAAGTGTTTCAACATGTGCTGACATTTTCAGTTTATTATTTGTGATAATGCATGATAAATTCTGATATGTTATAATACTGCGCATTGCTTTTATCACATCTATTTTTTTTTCATCTGTTCCCTCTTCTATACTCTTCTAACAGTGACACTTCTTGTCTTAGTTGTTTTATAGTTTTCTCTATTTGATACTCCATGATGGTATTCAATTTCTCTCCTTCCTTTTCCTTACTACCCTGTGTTCTTGTGGTAAAATTTTATCTGTTATTAATTTAGCTGCACAGTAATATATCTTGCTTACTTCTGTTATATTGCATGGATCTCTATGGACAGTTCTAATTACTGTGCTCATTTGTTTTATCAAACTTCTAGCTTTTTGGGTTTTATTGACCTTCTGCAGTCTATTTCTTTCATTGATCTTAATATGTCTACCTATCTCTATTAAATCAACCAACTCTTCTCTTAGCTCATTTTCTTCTAAACGGCGGGCACATTTTTTGTTCTCCATTTTCTGCAGGCATTCTATAGAAAGTTCTATAGCATCTTCCTGTGACACCTTCTCTTCAATTTCATCCTATATCTTCTGTTGCTCTGTTATATGGGAACTCACTAGCCTATCAGAGTTGCCACAGTTTCCTGTTCCTTCTCTTGCTGTCCAGCTTCAAGTGAACATTTATACTAGTTTCCTGTGGAAGGCTCCAAAACATCATTATATGTCAACTGACCAGTTGCTTCCTGTTCCACTGGTTTTTCTATTAATTTGGATGTCTATTGCTCTATCCTGCTGTGGTGCTTTCTGAGTTAGATTTTCTACACTGAATCTTTACTTCACAGGTACACCATAACCTTAGTTTCTATTTCTGTAACTTCTCCATTATTAATCTTCTTTTCCTCTTTGTCTTATTTTTTTGTATTGGAAAGTTTTCCATGTCTGGATTCCTTTGCCTGTATTTCTCTTCAAATATCTTTGGTGCTGCTCTTTTTCAACTGATTAGTTTTGCTTTCTCCTTTGCATAAATATTACACCATATTACATCTCTCTTTCTTTCCCATGTCCATATTTCTTCTTCAGATGTCTCCTGATCTTCCTGTTTCTCCATACTTTGGGACTCGTTCCATCATGCTGTGATGTAAACTGTGTTAGGCCTTCTACACCAAATCCTTCACGTCACCGGCATTCCATAACTTCACTAATCTTCTTTTCTACATTCCCTCTTGGTGATATTATTTTTTTATTATGAAATTTCCCATATCTGGAGGATGCCTTTGCCTGTAATTCTCTTCAAATATCTTTGGGGATGCATTTTTATACTGATTAATTTGACTTTCGACTTTGCATAAATATTGCATCATATCAAATCTCTTTCTTTCCCATGTCCATATTTCTTTTTTATACTTTTCAAAAATCACTAGGTTTTGCTGTTTATATTTTTACACTTCCTCAGATGTGTCTTTTTCCACACATCTCAAAGTTTCTTGGTCTGTATAATGTTTTTCACAAAGCTGTTGTATTAGTGAACACACATTTTTATTTGAAGCTTCTGAAAGTTTTTCTTGTGGAAGTATTTTTCTGTCCTCTAATTTCTCTCAGTCTTTTTGTATATCTTGTGTCTGGAAATTCTGGAATTTTTGCATAATAGTAATAATATATAATTTCTTTCTTGTCCACAATAGTCCACTCTATCGTCTTTATGGCTCTTCTTTGCTCTATCAGTTTTTGTGATTTTTGTGGACTGCTACTTCCTTCTACAACAGGAGGGCAATCCTCCCCCTGGGCTTGGCCTGGCCCGATTGTAGGAATGTTTCCGTAATTTGAGGATTCTGCACTGTCATTTTTTCCAGTTCTGACATCAGTGCGCCTACCAGGATTGGGCACTTTTTTATCCTGAGTCTTGTGCACAAAACTAGATGAATTCAATTTCAGCAATACTACACTCCTTTGCTTGCTGACTTATCTGTCCATTCAGACCCCTTAATCACTTACTGAGTTTTTCAATGATACCCGAGTGGGGGGTTGTGTCAAAAGCCTTGGCCAGGTCGAGATAGGTGGTATGCATGGTCTTACCTTCATCTAGGGCTTTGGTGACTTTCTCAAAAAGGTCCACCAGATTTAATAAGCATGATCTGTCCTTAACAAAGTCAAATTGGGTTCAGTCTAGAGTTTGAAGTTTGCTTAAATCCTTCTTGATGAGGTCGATGATGATTCTTTTCCATGACCTTGCAGATGAGACTGGTTAGACTTATGGGTCTATAGTTCATAGGTTGGTACTAAACTATCAGCCCTAGGGCCTATACAAGCCTAGCCATAACAATTCCCTGGCTATTTCTTCCCACACTATTTACTTCCCTGGACCCCTGTCTAGCAGGGCGACTGACATGATCCCTGGGGTGAATTTCCTTTCTCCCATCCAATCGTCAAGGTTCCTTTTGAAGAGGGCCAAAGAGGCACTATGCTTGACATGTATTGGCAATCTATTCCAAAGTCTGAGGAGTCTCTGGGTCAGGAACCTATCCCTCCAGCATGTTTTGTTTATTGTGATGACAAGGTTTAGATCCCTGGAGCGTGTGGCTCTCAGGGATTGGGATTTCTTTAAGTGTAGCATGTCCAACAGCTCTGGGTTTGGCATGGCCTTGTATGTTAAGCAGAAATTGCGTCTGAGTAGACGATATGCGACACAGTATAGCTGGAGTTTTTTAAGGCGGTCAGCGTAGGGCATCTGCTTTAGGCCTGTGATTTTTTTAGTGAGGTATTTATGCGGTCTTTCCAGTTGTTGCAGATGTCTTGAGAGGTACATACCAAACGGGGCATTGTATACTATAATGGGTCTAATGAGGGATGAGTACAGCGGGACAATGACCTCCTTTTTTCTGGATCTTAGAGTTTGTTGATAGTCCTCCTTTGTGCAAGGGGATTACTGTTGCTCTTCTCCACTCTGCTAGACAAAGCCATTTCTGAGACTATGATTAAAGAGAATGCCAAGTGAGCCTGCTAGGTCCAATTTTACATTGCTGAGCACCCTGGTATGTTATCTGGTCCCACTGAAGCTGTATTTTTGTCCTTGGAGAGCACAAATAAGACCTGATCTCTAGAGATACTAGTCAGAAGACTGATGTTGGCTGTGCTTTGAGGTATGGCAGATGGGGCCAGGAGAGTGAAATTTGCACAAATTCCTTCAGCTAGCAAGTTGGTGATTTCTTCTGGTGCAGTATGAGTGGCACCATCTGTGACACCCCAGCACTGGCCCAGTAATCAAGCAGCCTCAATCCTCACCACTGGCAACAGTAGGGAATGTACGCACTGGGAGATTACAGTCAGTCTGGGGCTGGTTTCTCCCTCTTTCTCCAGATCCCCAATAAGACTCCCACTGGCACAGCTATAGAGTTATGATATCAGCTGAGTGGACAAACCAAGATCTCCAGAACCCTCTCTGTCTAGCCGGTGCTTTGTGCCCCTGCCCAAGTAGCTGGCACATGCACTCTTTGAGATTTGATTTATACACAAACACGCACCTGGGAAAGGGGGTCTATATTATATCATCAAACCCATGTAAATGAAAGCTTACAATCTTGAAAGCTCAGAACAGCAATTTTTTCCGAGGGAAAAAAATCTCTGTTCCAAAAAAAAAAGAAAAAAAAGAAAATTGAAATAATCATAAAGTGGAGGGCTTTGCCCTCACATTCCCCCTACTTAAATATACCAACTTCGAGATTGCACTACAGTGCCGAAAATGGCAAACTAATGGAAGCGGCCAAGCAAATTTTTTCTCTGGGAAAGAATTTGGTTAAAAGCCGCTTCGCTATTTTGCGTTTTCATTTTTTAAGTTCAACTAAGATGCATTCGATATAATACATCTTTGGTCATCTAATAGGAACCCGGGAAAGGCTGGTACTGGTTTACTAGTTATGCCCCCTTCTGCCCAAACTATAAGGTAGTTCCAACTGCCACCAGCCACTAATCAGCTACTTTAAGGCCCTTAGCAAAGGGTTCCAATCCTACTGTGTAATGTTGCTATTAATCCAAATGGTAGTCTGACCAAGAGCAAGGCTATTTAGGAGTGGACTGTACAGTGTCACCAAATAGATATGCCAGTACTCTAAGAGCTTAAATATTTCTAAAAAGACCAGCCACAATTAAAAGGTTTAAATATATTTAATAATAAATCATAAAAGAACTCTAGATGGATTTTTAAGTCCTCTGTGAAAAGGTTGAACTGTCCATTTTCTGAGAGCTGTACATCTCCAAGGCCAGCCTGGTTGTCCTCCTGATTGCTGGTCTGCAATGCAGCTGGGCCCAAAGCTACATTCATTTCTGCCTTAGTCAGGTTGACATGCACAGTCATTTACCCTGGCACATCTCAGCCAACTGGCTCCTTGTCATCTTGCCATAATACTCTGCTGACATACTTGCGTGCTTGCTCCCTGTGACTAACTAAGATAAAAAAAATAAAACAATTGTGATATGAAACTCTGAATGTTCACTGTGTGGCTGATTGAGAGTGCAAACATCTTCACTGACCACAGTTCACAGGCTACAGGAATTCAATATCCACACCACTACAAGCCAACTAATATGTGATGTGGCCATCCCACCACTGCCAACCAATTAATATGTGACACCCCAGCACTGGCCCAGTTATCAAGGAGCCTCAATCCTCACCACTGGCAACAGTGGGGAATGTACACACTGGGAGGATGACAAGTACGCACACAGTAAAGTGCAATTTGCCTTAAGAGCACACAGAGATCACAGTCAGTCTGGGGCTGGATTCTCCATCTTTCTCCAGATCCCCAATAATACTCCTCACTGGCACAGCTATAGGGTTGAGATCTCAGCTGAGTGACCAAACCAAGCACCCTCTCTGTTCAACCAGTGCTTTGTGTCCCTGCCCAAGTAGCTGACACATGGAGTCTTTGAAATTTGATTTATACACAAACACACACCTGGGAAAGGCTGGCACAGGTTTACTAGCTATGACCCCTTCTGCCCAGGCTATAAGGTAGCCTGCCACCAGCCACTATTTATCAGCTATTTTAAAGCCCTTAACAAAGGGTGTCCAATCCTACTGTGTAATGTTGCTATTAATCCAAGTGGTAGTCTGACCAACAGCAAGGCTATTTAGGAGTGGCCTGTACAGTGTCACCAAATAGATATGCCAATACTCCAAGAGCTTAAATATCTCTAAACAGACCAGCCACAACTGAACGTTTAAATATATTTAATAATAAATAATAAAAGAACAAGACAATACTCTGTAAGTAATCAGTTACATCAGAGCTCAAAATCACAGGAAATGTTTAAAACAACATTGCAGGACAGTCTCAAATAAATAAAGAAAACATAACATCTAACCTACACTTTACTATATTCATGTCTGAATCTAAAAGAGTTACTATGCCCTAAAAACTTACTTACAGCACAGCAACTGCAAAAGGTGATGAGCGGATGTTGTCAGGTCAAAAGACAGGTACAAAAATAAACAGCCTCTCTCTGAAAGAGTTCTTAAATTAACAGCAAATATTACTGCTGGGTTAGCTTTGATGACATCATGTTTTGTCACCTGACTTTAGTTCCTAAGCTAAACACCCATTGTCAGGACTAACAGAATTTAGCATCTCCCTGTGAAAAATACATCTCTCTCAGATCTTTAAAGATCCTGGAAGTCATAAAACAATAAAACACTTCTACATCTCAAACCTAGTAATTACTTCTCTTTCAAGACAATATAAAAACCTTCCAGATCTAGACATTGTGTCTGCTACTGCACTGAAACTGACAGATAACATATTCTGTTTATGGCCCAGCAATTATAAAAAAATATTTAATTTCAAGTATTTTCTCTGAATATTTTTGCAAGTTAACCTCCTGTGTTGCAGTTTCCTTTAAATATATACATCTAAACAGTCACAACAGTGCAGGTAAATTCCTGTTCAATTCCAATAGGGCATGCTGTGGTTACATTTTAGGTCTGTACTTTACACACACTTCTGTATAAATCATACCAATATTCACAAATGACACAGAATTATTTACAAAATTCTCAATAGCTGGGCTTTCAGTATGACACCATCTATTACCTGTTCTGTGCAAAGCTGGGCATTCCCTTTTAGGTTTCAGATGAATGGTTCAAAGAATGCCTTATGATTATCCTTAGCTAGGAATGCTATTTTAGGTTCATACTTTGCTTTAGGGGATTTCATGAGATTTCTGATTTGCTTGTTCAAGGTTTCTCCCAGGATGATGTTGAGTCAGTTCTTTCTTATTCTTAGACATGAGTTTCTTCCTCTTGTTATATAATCTGTTTATGCTTAAGGTCCATCAGGGTGACTTGTTTTTTTTTGGGAGGATGTGGTTTTGATCCAGTCAGGTATAGCTGAGTGTTTGTACAGGGCATCTGAGTACTCCTCTCCATAGGCATCATTGTTTGTCAGTGGAGGGGGAATAAAATGTTTTTGTACCATTGCTTAGTAGTCTGAAGTTAGCTTTGGAAAAGTTCTTCAGTTTTTTTGTTCCTTTGGGTGTGTCAGGTCCAATAGTTAGTTCAAATGAATCAGTTTTATGGTCTGACCTTACCAGGGAAGGCATCACATGGGGGGAGTGCAGTGGCTCCTCATGTTGTTGAGTACTATGTCGAAGACTTTTGAGCCCCTTGTGGAGTGCAGACATTCCCAGAGCATTTGAATTAACAAAGTCCAGGAACCTCTGGGTGAGTGTGTTTGCACTCATATATGTCACCCAGTTGATGGAAGGATAGTTGAAATCACCCATGACTAAGGTGTTGGGCTGTATTGAGAGTGATTCCAGCAAGTCCAAGTAGGCAGTGAGCTTTTCTTGGTTCATGATGCAGGACCTATAGCAAGCAATTATGTGGTAGGGTATTTTGCCTAGAGTTAATTGGACATGGACTCGTTTGAGAGAGTCATACTGTTTAACCAGTCTAGAGGTGTACTTGGCTTTAATGAAGATGGATACCCCTCCAGCTTCATTCTTTCACACTCATTTTGAGGTCTGAATGGGTGGAAGGCATTGTAGCCTTGCATGGTCTGGGTACCCCCCACAGGGCTTGAACCATGTATTGGTGACTGCACAGACATCAGCATCTTCTAAGGTGAGAAATGGATCCAGAGAGTGCAACTCCATGTTTAGACTTCTGGCATTAAGCAGCAGAACCTTCAGTTTACCTCAGGTGGATTTTATGTCAGAAATGTTGTTTTGACATTGCCTAAAAAAAAGGTACTATGGGGGAGGAAAACACCTTTGCCAATATCCAAAAGCTTAAAGGAGACAGGTGCAGACCATCTCTGGCAAAGCAGTGTGGCCTGTCATCCATGTCATCCCAGGCTGACAGATACTGGATCCCTGAGGACTGACACGAGAAGCTAAGCCAGTTGTTGAAGTAGATAAATTTTTTGTTTATACTGTGGCATCATCCTGGGACAAGGTAGAATGTTGGTTAGGGTTAGGGTCATACCTGCCTGGCCACATAGTCATAGGATCATAGGAGGTTACTAGACTAATGACCCTAGGGCCGTTACAAGCCTAGCCAAGTTTTACCCTTATTTCCACGATAAGCACCTATCACCTCTGTCCAAGAGGGACATAGATGGAACCCCTGGGGTGAATTTATGGCAATCCATCCAATCATCCAGACTGTGATTGAAGAGGACCAATGACATGTGCTGCTTGACATGAAGTGGAAGTTTGTTACATAGGTTTGGTATCCTCTGGGAGACTAATCTGTTCCTCCATCAGGTTCTATTAATGTCACATACCAGGTTAAGGTCATTAGAGCAAGTAAACCGTGTACCATTTGACTTACGGATATGCAGCATTTCCAATAAAGCAGGGTCAAATATTGCCTTATATGCAAGGCAGAGATCACTTCTGAGTAGTCTGTATGAAACAGAATAAAGTGACAGTAATTTCAGATAATCCTCGTAGGACAGATGGTGAAGACCTTGAATTTTCCTTGTGAGGAACCTTTGTGGTCTCTCCAATTGCTGCAGGTGCTTGGAAAGGTACATACCAAAAGGGGCATTGTACTCACTTATTGGCCTGATGAGGAAGAGTACAGGGAGATTATAATTTCTTTTTTTTCTGGAGGCAATGCTCTTACTTATGAGATGAGCAGACAGGGTGATCAAAGGTAAGATTGCTGTCAACCCATGTACCCAGGTCTCTCACCACTGAGTGTGCACTTAGGGTGTTGCTACTGATGTGGCAGTTAGCGGGACCATCACTCTTACTGAAAGGGATGACAGTACATTTTTTGCATTGGGCTTAAGGCCATGACTTTGGCATCAGTCATTTGTTTGTGTAAGACCCTCTTGTAGGATGTTGACATCATTTGGAGATTCTATGACCGCTCCCAGTTTGCAGTCATCAGCAAATTTTGTCAACCACAGATCTTTAGTTTTAGCTTGCACTTTGGAGAAATAGATTCCATACAGTAGAGGTCCCAGGACTGATTCCTGTGGAACAGCACTAGTTACAGGCCTGCTGTTGGAGGTAGATTCTCCTATTTTGACTATATGGGTTCTATTAGTGAGCCAGTTAGCGACCCATCTAATGATATATGGATTGATACCTAGCTCAGTGAGTTTGTCAATTATGCCTGAGTGGAGGATAGCATCAAAAGCCTCAGCTATTTCTAGGTAGGCTGTATGCACAGATTTTTCCTCATCAAGGGCCTTGGTGACTGTCTCGAAGAAGTCCACCAGGTTTAATAGGCATGCTCTCCCTTTGGCAAATCCAAACTGAGTAGGGTCAAGTGTACTGGAGGTTATGAATGTCTTTGTTGATGAGGTCCATAATGATTCCCTCCATGGGCTTGCAGATAAGGCTAGTCAGGCTAATAAGACTGTAGTTCCTGGGATCAGTGAAAGCACCACCTTTGCTTAGGCTATGGTTGAAAAGAGTACCCAATGGCATTGCTAATTCTTGTTTGAGCCCATTTAGGACACAGCCTGGGATATTATCAGGTCCCATGGATGTTGTGTTTTTGACCTCAGAGAGGACGTTCATGACCTGCTCTTTAGAGATACAGGGTAGAAGACAGGTGGTAGGAATGTCTTGTTGTAAGTGTGACAGAGAAAGGGGAGTGAAGTTTTCAGAGAACCTGTCGACTAACAGGTTAGTAATGTCCACAGGCTCAGAATATGTGGTATCATTAACTACCAGTTCAGCACAAATCTGAGACCTTCGTTTTAGGTTACGGATGTAACTAAAGAATGCTTTATGGTTGTTCTTAGTTGAGGAAGCTAATTCAGATTCATAGTTAGCTTTGGAGCACTTCACAAGGACGCTTATTTGCTTGTTTAAGCTAAGGCGGGAGTGTTTCCAGTTTGGGTCTTGCTCCCTCTTACTCTTTCTCTTATTGTAAAGCCTGTTAATGTCAGGTGTCCACCAGCCAGGCTTGTTCTTCCTTGAAGAGCTTGTTTTGGACCAATCTGGTATGGCCCAGTCAATGTAGTTGATCAGGTGTTTGTATAAAGCATTTGTGTATAACTCAACTGAGGGAGGAGGTGCAGTGAAGCTATTTATTCCATCCCTTAAGAGGTTATGATCTGCTTTAGGGAAGTTTTTTAGTTTAGTTTGTGCTACGGGGGGGGGGGCAGGTGTGATAGTAACTTCAAATGAGACTGATTTATGGTCAGATCTCACTAGGGAAGACCTCACAATGGGGGCGCTACAGTGGTCCCTATATTGGTAAGCACCAGATCCAGGATGTTAACACTCCTTGTGGGGTTGTCAACTAGCTGGTCCAGGACATTGGAGTTAATGAAGTCAAGGAACCTTTGGGCTAGTGAGTTTGAGCATGAGTAATTTATCCAATCAATGGATGAGTAGTTAAAGTCACCCAAAACCATGGTGTCCAGATGTATCTTGATAGACTCAAGTAGATCCAATTAGGCAGAGTGGGTGTCTTTTTTCATGGAGGGGTCCTGTAGCTGGCAATGACTTGAACAGGTGTCCTGGACTTGAATATGTGCCCTACCAACAGTTAATTGCACCTGAAGTGCACCTGAATCACTTACAAATGCCTTCTACCAGCACCTACAGGACTGCATGGATCAGGCAATCCCAAACAAAACAAAGACTCTTTGTACCAAAGGCAAGCGTCCAGTCTGGTGGACCCCAGCCATAAACAAACTCTACAACAAAAGGAGGAAGCTACTACAAGATAGAGCAAAATCCTTAAAAGGGAAAACACCTTTGATCATTATAAGTAAAAAACTAAGAGCTCTCATAAAATCATCCAAGGCAAATTTTGAGAGAAAAGTCGCTAAGGACTCAAAAGACAATCATAAGGCCTTCTTTAGCTATGTTAGAAACCTGGGAGGAAACTCCCAGATATGCTCAGAATTAGTTCAAAATGATGTAAAAATTACTGAACCTTCAGACATTGCATACATACTGGCTGACAGGTTCAGCGCAAACTCCCCCCCCTCCCCCCCAAAAGGTGAGATATCTATACCAGAGGATTGTAACCCCCCAAACATCTCTAACGCGCAGGTGAGAACTGCTCTCTCCAAGGCAAAAAACACAGCATCCATGGGACCAGATGGTGTCCCCGGTTGTGTGCTCCATGAACTCAATGAGGAATTAAACCCGCAGTTAGGGCAGCTGTTTAATCTTAGCCTCACCTCAGGATATGTGCCTAAGGAGTGGCGTATGGCAACTGTGGTCCCACTTCACAAAGGCGGTGCCTCCACCGACCCTGGAAATTACCGTCCCATCAGCTTGACAAGCCTGATCTGCAAAGCTATGGAGAGGATCATAATGGAACTCATAAATAAAGACATAGGGGACTTGCAGACTTTGGATCCGACCCAGTTTGGCTTTGTCAAAGACAGATCATGCCTTTTAAACTTGGTTGACTTCTTCAAAACAGTCACCAAGGCCATTGATGAGGGAAAGGTAGTCCACACAGCCTACCTCGACCTGGCAAAGGCTTTTGACACAATACCCCACTCAGGTATCATTGAAAAACTCATCAGCTTAAATGTAAACCCATACGTCACAAGATGGGTTGCAAACTGGCTAAGAGACAGAACCCACAGGGTCAGAGTTGCTGGCGCCATGTCATACTCAAAGCCTGTCACAAGTGGCGTCCCACAGGGCTCAGTCCTGGGCCCACTCCTGTTCGGCATCTACTTTTCAGAAGTACAAGCAAACACAGGAGGATTATGGCTGACAAAATTTGCAGATGACTGCAAACTGGGCGCCATAGTTGAGAACACATCTGACACAGATATCTTTCAGAAGGGTCTTATAGAAATGGATAACTGGTGCCAGAGCCATGGCCTAAAGTTAAACGCCAAAAAATGCATAGTCATACCCTTCGGGAAAACCAAGGTTACCCCTAGCTACCATATAGGCAGCAATCCACTAAGCACAGAAGAGGTTATCAGGGATCTGGGGACCCAGGTTGACAGTAACCTTTCGTTTGACACTCACGTTGCCAAAGTAGTTAGGAAGACCTTCTACATTGCCCACCTGATCATGAAGGGATTCACATCTAGATCAAGGGAAGTCATCATCCCCCTGTACTCATCACTCATCAGACCAATGATTGAGTACAATGCCCCATTCGGAATGTATCTGAAACGACACCTGCAGCAACTGGAAAGGCCCCAAAAGTTCCTCACCAAAAGGATAAAGGGTCTCAAAAATATGTCCTATGCTGCCCGACTGAAGGAAATCCAGCTCTATTCAGTTGCTTACCGTCTGCTCAGAGGTGACCTGTGCCTGACATACAAGGCCATGTCCAACCCAGAATTGATGAACATGCTTCACCTCAAAAAATCTAGATCCCTCAGAACTACAAGGGTGGGAGACTTAAACCTTGACACGGTTATTAATAGGATGTGCTGGAGGGACAGATTCATCACCCAGAGACTCCCTATGCTGTGGAAGAAAATCCCGGTACATGTGAGGCAGAGCACCTCGCTGGCTTTGTTCAAGAGAAATCTTGACCAATAGATGGGAGATCACAGATATACCCCAGGGATTATCTCAGTGTCACTGCTTGACAGAGGCACAGCAAAATAATGGGCATAGTATCCTCCAAACTAAAGGGGTGGCAAAAGCCACAAAACTCTGGGCTAGGCTTATAAATGCCCTTGGGCAGATAGCCTAGTATGAACCTATGAACCTATAAGTATCTCCAGGGAATTATGCTGTCTAACCAGTCTGGAGGTGTATTTATCTTTAATGAACAGTCTGAAAGTTTAGTCATGTCTCTTTTCATATAGTCTAAAGAGGTATATCTCAGTTTATTCACCCCAACATGAACTATGACAGAGTCATAATGGTACTTGTTGAGTGACTTGAGTACATGCATGATCTGATTAATCCTGACAGACTGAGAGGCAGCTGATTGTGACCTTCTCCTTGTCCAGCCTGGTGAGGGGAACATCTGTGTGTCTCACAGTGGAATCACCTATGGCCAGGACTTTTGGTTTAGAGATGTTTTGCCTTAGGAGCTTATTTGTTGAGACACCTTTTTATGTGTTATGTGTAGTGGTTTCTATTTGTGTAACTGCGTGGACTTTGTGTTTGGGAGGTGTCTGAACATTTGGTAGACTTCTAGTGAGTAACTTTGCATTTGTGGGTCTATGTGTCATGTCTTTAGTTGGTGAGAGAGGTGAAGAGTGTGCAGTGACAACCTGTTTGGTATTCCCTTTGTTGTTACATGAAAGAAGTGATTCCAATTTCATAGTGTACTTAATCTCTCACATAGGGTATTTGCTGTAGGAGTATCAGTATACATGAGCAATTACAACATTGCCTCAGTATTCTCATGTCAATCAGGCTGGCCAGAAAAATGATGAGAAACTGTCTGTCCATTATAGCAGGTTTTACCGTACGAGCTATTAGGGAAAGGAGTGGGCTACATTAACCAGTTTTTGCACTAGGATTATCAATGGTTGTTAAATTGAGGGTTGTGGATGATAGGTGTGACAACACTGCTCAGTACACAACTAAGATGCCTTTAGCACAACAGAGAAGCTTGGGAGAGTTCCATTGACAGTTGTCAGTTGGGAAAAATTGTGTTTCAAGGTGTTTACATCTATACAGGACACTGTTACCCCCAGCGGTGAGCAAGGCTTAAATGCAGGTGAAATTAAGCAGTTTTATGCTAATCTACCAATAGGAAAGTACTCAGTGAACCTTCCTCCAGCAGTCACCAGCTCAGACAAGGCTGGATCCACACTTTTTTGCCACACGGGTGGAGGGAAGCCTTTCTTAATTTAAGGTGGCTGGTTTAGTGCTTCAGTGTAAAAAAAAACAGGCTAGATTCAGCAGGTCTGTATCTGGAATGATATCTAGGCTGAAAATACACTTGAAAACAAGTGCAGAAAATATGCAGTCACAACAGTAAAAAAGCAGAAAAAATGCAGTTATCAGATGCTGTGCAATTTAAAAAGCGCAACAGAGACACACAATATACTTATTTTCTTGATGCAGAAATCAAAGTGTTTCCCTATCCTAAACCAACCAGGCTACCCCCCCCCCCCCCCCGTGCACTAGGTGGAAAATCCACTGACCTCTTCTGTTTGCTAGAGAGTAAGAATACATTAATTTATCCAACAGCCAGCTAGAAAATTAATTCAGATCAAGTAACTCAGTAGAACACTCAATGAGGGTAAAATGCACTTTTTTCAATACAAGCACAAGGGAAGGAAAATAAATAATTCAATATTATCAACAGCAGTGTAGAGAGGGAGGAGGTTATTAAGCATAGTTGCAGTAGGTGTGGGCATCTTAAAATCACAAGATTTAAAAAGTACATCAACAGAGGGGAGGGTGGGTGGTAAACATTAGCAGGAAATCACCAGTAGTACTTTAATTTATGCAGGCTTGAAATCTTTCCAGCAAAAGACAAAGGGTTAGAAATGCACTGTGTATTTAAGTATCACTCAAGAGACAATTACTCAATGAAAAAATATGTTAAATGTGCAGCATATATAATTTAAGTGTGTATCTTTCATATAGAACAAAAGGACCAGGCCAAGTGGATTTCTTAAAACAGAAAACAAAATGGAGGTGGTAATCAGAAAGCAGCTCTATCAGTGACAGACAAACAATATAGATTTACTTTTCTCACTCAGCAGGGAATCACCAGCAGTGCTTTAGTTTTCACAGTATGGTTTTCCGTTTGGTTTCACAGTCACTAAAGCTTGTTAAATGTACGCAGTCACTAAAGCTTGTTAAATGAACACAGTCACTAAAGCTTGCTAAATGAACACAGTCACTAAAGCTTGTTAAATGTACGCAGTCACTAAAGCTTGTTAAATGAACAGTCACTAAAGCTAGTTAAATGTATGCAGTCACTAAAACTTGTTAAATGAACGCAGTCAATAAAGCTTGTTAAATGAACAGTCACTAAAGCTTGTTAAATGCATGCAGTCACTAAACCTTGTTAAATGTACTCAGACACTGAAGCTTGTTAAATGAACGATGTCACTAAAGCTTGTTAAATGAACAGTCACTAAAGCTTGTTAAATGAACGCAGTCACGAAAGCTTGTTAAATGAACACAGTCACTAAAACTTGTTAAATGTATGCAGTCACTAAAGCTTGTTAAATAAATACAGTCACTAAAGCTTGTAAAATGCACTCAGTCATTAAAGCTTGTTAAATGAACACAGTCACTAAAGCTTGTTAAATGAACAGTCACTAAAGCTGGTTAAATGAACAGTCACTAAAGCTTGTTAAATGTACACAGTCACTAAAGCTTGTTAAATGTACGCAGTCACTAAAGCTTGTTAAATGTACACAGTCACTAAAGCTAGTTAAATGTATGCAGTCACTAAAACTTGTTAAATGAACGCAGTCACTAAAGCTTGTTAAATGAACAGTCACTAAAGCTTGTTAAATGTACGCAGTCACTAAAGCTTGTTAAATGAACACAGTCACTAAAGCTTGTTAAATGAACACAGTCACTAAAGCTTGTTAAATGTATGCAGTCACTAAAGCTTGTTAAATGTATGCAGTCACTGAAGCTTGTTAAATGAACAGTCACTAAAGCTTGTTAAATGTATGCATTTACTAAAGCTTGTTAAATGAACACAGTCACTAAAGCTAGTTAAATGTATGCAGTCACTAACACTTGTTAATGAAGGCAGTCACTAAAGCTTGTTAAATGTATGCAGTCACTAAACCTTGTTAAATGTACTCAGACACTGAAGCTTGTTAAATGAACACAGTCACTAAAGCTTGTTAAATGAATGCAGTCACTAAAGCTTGTTAAATGAACAGTCACTAAAGCTAGTTAAATGTATGCAGTCACTAAAACTTGTTAATGAAGGCAGTCACTAAAGCTTGTTAAATGTATGCAGTCACTAAACCTTGTTAAATGTACTCAGACACTGAAGCTTGTTAAATGAACACAGTCACTAAAGCTTGTTAAATGAATGCAGTCACAAAAGCTTGTTAAATGAACACAGTCACTAAAACTTGTTAAATGTATGTAGTCACTAAAGCTTGTTAAATAAATACAGTCACTAAAGATTGTTAAATGCACTCAGTCACTAAAGCTTGTTAAATGAACAGTCACTAAAGCTGGTTAAATGAACAGTCACTAAAGCTTGTTAAATGTACGCAGTCACTAAAGCTTGTTAAATGTACGCAGTCACTAAAGTTTGTAAAATGAACACAGTCACTAAAGCTTGTTAAATGTACACAGTCACTAAACCTATTAAATGAACACAGTCACTAAAGCTTGTTAAATGTATGCAGTCCCTAAAGCTTGTTAAGTGAACAGTCACTAAACCTAGTAAATGAACGCAGTCACTAATGCTTGTTAAATGGACACATTCACTAAAGCTGTAGCAGTCCAAACAAATTTTTGCAGTTCACCTGTATGCACACAGTTTCCACTGCAGTCATCAACAATGTGGTGACTGTATGTCATGCCTCAGTCTTTATACATTTGTGAATCACCTTGCCATCATGTTTTGCCTTATTTACATACACCACTATATCGTTGCTTGTTAATACTGATACTGATTTACCACTGTTAGCTTATTTTTGAGCCACTATGCTGCTCAGTGTGCACCGCTCATGTTCAGTGTGTCTCTGAATTACTAATACCCTGTACATGGACACTCAGCTTGCACGGTTGCTTACAGCAATGTAGTCAATCTTTCTGAATATCTGCCATCATCTTAGTAGAAGGAGAAGGCCAACAGAAGATTTTCTGAAGCATAAAACATATAGAGAGGATACACCACGACAATTGAAGCCAACCAAATCAACAGCAAATATATTCCAACTGCAAAGATATTCCAAAAGCGAAGTTTATTAAGGCAAAAAGAAAAACAGTGAGCACTTTCACGTCACCAGGACGCTTCATCAGACTTAATTATGTTCCTACATCAAACATCTTATATAGTAGTCAAAAAAACTCCTATTGGATAGCACTATAAAAGTTCATACAATAAAAAGCTTGATCATTGGTGCACATAAAAAGAAAGGAGGGAAATTTCAACACTTCATACTTAACTTTTTAAAATACATAATAATATAAGATTATATATATATATAGAAGGTAATAATAAATATCTATATAAATTATCTGATCATATATACAATTCCATCAACGTTTAAAAGGTTTATCTATTAAAAATGGTCTTAAGGAAACTTTATCATTGAGGCCATGACCCCTGTCTGCTGCTAACTTAATTATCCACTTTACTTCTTTCTTTTCTGTACTATTACGCATGCATCCTAACCTCTCTGTCCTATAGATATGTTCTAGTACTATGAAATGAAAAACATGTGTACTATCTACACAAATGCACTCTATAAGCACTTACACAAGTGCATGGATTGTGCAATCCCAAACAGAACCAAGATGCTATCCTCCAAAAAAAGGAAGACAATCTAGTGGTCCCCTGCCATAAACAAACTCTACAACAGAAAGAAGAAACTGTTGCAAAAGAGAGTAAAATCCCATGAGTGGAGGAGTTCCCTGGTCAGCCTCAGTAAGAATCTGAGATCCCTTATAAGATCCTTCAAAGCTAGCTATGAAAACAAAACTGCCACTGATTCTGGGGACAACACAAAGCATTCTATATCTATGTCAAGAATCTCAATGGCAACACTCAGATCTGCTCTGAGTTACAGCACAACAGCACAAAAATTACAGAACCAACTGATATTGCCAACATCCTGGCAGATAGGTTCAGTGCTAACTTTAACCCCCCTCTCACCCCCTAAAGGGCCCATATCTATACAGGAAGAATTCAGAGTCCCTGTAATAACAACTATACAGGTAAAGGCTGCACTCTCTAAAGCCAAAATCACAGCATCCATGGGACCAGACAACATCCCAGGCTGCATTTTACATGAACTTCAGAATGAACTGGCTCCCCACCTAAGCACCATGTTCAAGTCATAGCCTCACATCCAGCTTTCTGCTCACTGAATGAAAGGTGGAGCCACCACTGATCCCTGGAACTATTGCCCTATCAGCCTGACAAGCCTGGACTATAAGGCCATGGAATGTATCATCATGGAACTCATAAACAAAGACACTGGTAACCTCCAAACTCTGGACCCTACCCAGTTCGGGTTTGTGAAAGGCAGATCATGCCTCCTGAACCTAACTGACTTCTTTGAGGCAGTCACCAAAGCCGTATCATCCCTTTCAGTAAGAGCAATGTTCCTGCTAACTACCATATCAGTAGCAACAACCTAAGTATGCAATCAGTAGTGAGACACTTGACAACAACCTTACCTTTAATCACCATGTCTCCACTGTAGTAAGAAGGGCCTTCTATACTGCTCACCTCATAAGTAAGGGTACTGCATCAGAAAAAAAAGAAGTAATAACCTCCCTGTACTCTTCCTCATCAGGCCAATAAGTGAGTACAACACCCCTTTTGGTATGTACCTTTCCAAGCACCTGCAGCAATTGGAGAGACCACAAAGGATCCTCACAAGGAAAATTCAAGGTCTTCAACATCTGTCCTATGTGGATCATCTGAAATCACTGTCACTTTATTCTGTTTCATACAGACTACTCAGAGATGATCTCTGACTTGCATATAAGGGAAGCTCTGACCCTGCTTTGTTGGAAATGCAACCATAAATAAACCAACCTTTCTTTACATCCATTGCTTAGTGATGTAGGCTCCAAATGTCCTGGGAGCCTAAACAGGATAAAATGGATATCATAGGTGGATACTATTGTAAGAGCCCTGAAGGCCCTTTTTAAGACTGGCCAGTAACCCAAGGTCAGAATCAAATCTTGTACCTTGTGTCAAAGACCTTAACCATTATGCCAAACTCACTATTAAAGAATGGATGGGAAATTACAACAGTTTTAAGTATATTAGAAAAACACAGTCTGTAGGTGGAAAACTCTTGAGAAGTAGTTTGCACGTATCCAACTTTTCAGCCGAAGTACTGAAACCAATCTGCATTTCTGAAAAAGTGCAGACTTTTCTGTCCTCTTTTACCATGCACCCAATAATAGACACACAGTGTTTCCACACATTCCCTGTCT
The DNA here is from genome assembly GCF_019279795.1 of Protopterus annectens. Lineage (NCBI taxonomy): Eukaryota > Metazoa > Chordata > Ceratodontiformes > Protopteridae > Protopterus > Protopterus annectens. The sequence continues at coordinate 909,644,475 of NC_056728.1, forward strand.
CAGTCTACATTTTTCCACATCTATGTCTTTTAAAAACATTTGTGTAAGTGTGTGTGTGTGTGTGTGTGTGTGTGTGTGTGTGTGTGTGTGTGTGTGTGTGTGTGTGTGTGTGTGTGTGAGTGTGTGTGTGTGTGTGTGTGTGTGTGTGTGTGTGTGTGTGTGTGTGTGTGTGTGTGTGTGTGTGTGTATGAGTGTGTGTGTGTGTGTGTGTGTGTGTGTGTGTGTGTGTGTGTGTGTGTGTGTGCATGAATGCTCATGTGTATGCACTCTGTTTATTTACTTAATGAATAAGGACATAAGTGAAAATGGGACAGCTGTGCAACTAAATGAAAGCATTTAGTACTGAAATTAAAATGAGGTAATGTATTTTCAGTAAGTCTTGGCAACTTTCTTTTAAAGTGTTTCCCATCTTCATACTATGGATCACTGTCTCTAGTGATTTATTTATTATTTGACTAAATTTATAGTGGGGCACAAGTTTATGTGAAAATTGGATCATGTCTATCCTCACCGCTAGAAATCGTCAAGGGAACTAGACAAGGTTGTCCTTTGTCACCATTACTGTTTGCTCTTTCAATGGAACCTTTTGCTACATATATCAGAAACAAGCAAAATATACAAGGCTTTCAAATTAATTAGGACTATTGTCCTAAGATACAATTATTTGCTGATGATATGTTGTTAACTTTGGGTGATATTGATGTTTTTTTGCATGATGTTATAATTGCCTTAAGCAAGTTTGAAAGAATTTCAGGGCTTAAAGTTAATCTTAATAAATCCAAAACATTACTAATTAACAAACAGATCAACAAAAACCTAAGAGAGAATAGCTTGTTTAATTGGTAGAATGATGTATTAGAGTATTTGGCTGTCACTATAAAGAGTACATGGAAAGAGTCTGTTAAACTAAACTGCAATAATTTAATAACCACCATTAGTGAACTAATCAAAAGATACTGCAGTGGTGGTGCTGCGGTAGCATTGTCACCTCACAGTAAGACGTTGTCCTGTTCGATTCAGCTTGAGTGTCTTCTGTGTGGAGACATGCGTGAATGGGTGTACCTTCATTGAAGGTTGTGCATCAGGGCAGGCAACTTGGCACATAAAAATCTACTGCCAATCATTAGCGGACTCGAGTTCCACTGTGGCGATCCCTAACCAGGAAAAGCCAAAAGACACAACAAGTGAACTAATCAAAAGATAGAATAAAATGTTCTTCACAATGGAGGATAGGCTCTTCTTCTTCTTTTGGCTTTTCTTGGTTGGGGTTGCCACAGCAGATCACCTGTCTACTCATTATTGGCAGGGGAGTTTTTTTACTGTGTCGAGTTGCCAGCCCAATGCCCAACTTTCCACAGAAGAAACACACAGGCATGCACTCATGTCTAGGGCCAATTTAGAGTGTCCAATCCACCCTTGAGATGTGGGAGAAAACCAGAGCACCCAGAGAAAACCCACGCAACCACATGGAGGACATGCAGACTCCACACAGAAGGCACCCCAGCCAAGGATTGAACTGGAGAACTTCTTTCTGTGAGGTGGCAATGCTAACCTCTGCACCACCATGGCTGCCCTAATGGAGGATAGGTTCTCTTGAATTAAAATGATAATTTTACCTAAAATTAAAAACTTATTTAAAAAATTAGATTCCATGCTACTTAAATTCTTATGGTTCACCTTAAAACCTAAGATTGCATATAAATGGCACATTAGACCTTGGAACAGTAATGGGATAGCATTCCCTAGCTTAGATCATTATTCCAAATCAGTTATAATTAATGTAATATTACATTGGATCAAATCTACCTATATATATATAATCAATTTTAGGAATAATATGGAATAAGTAGAGTTCATTGGCTTTTACGTGAAGTTTATTTAATAAGAAGTTTGATAATTTTTTCTTATGGCATTAATCAAATATTTAATAACTTTAAAAATATAATTGATTGTAATTACAACATTAAACAATTCCTATTTTTTTATATTTCCCATAGCATACTCCCCTGATTGTCTAGATTCTTTCAACATCAATGCAATACAAAAATTAAAGGAAAATAACTTGATATTCTGGCAACAGTTTATTGAAAATAAGAGTATTAAACCACTAAACAAAATCAGATTTTGTAACTGCACCCTTGTTTCTCTTAAATGAATATGTGCATGTTTGTGTTTATTAATTAATAATTCCAGCTGAATTTAGTGTTCCATAAAATATTAATAGATAAAACTATGTAATTTTTTCACTGATCAGTGTTTGACCTTCATACACACAGGGCAGGATTCACGAAGCCTCCGTGTAAGAGATACATGGCTTACACAGAGGCTGCAGTTAAATGGTGTGATGTCAGCATGTCATGCATATGCATGAGGGCATGCTGAATCACACCGAAGGCTAACACGGTCCGTGGAAGACAGTAGGGGCGTGTCCGTAGGCCGAGCCCTGCAAGCAGACACGTCCCCAGAAGAGTAAAATTGCCCAAAGTAAACACCCACAACAGAGGCCATGGAAATGTGAATAAACACAACACAACACATGCCCCCACAGACTATGAAAATAAAATATATAAATGAACATGTTATATATTTTTTTTAAATCGTAAAGATGTTTGCCTGTGAGTGCGCTCGTTTGCGCGGGCGTGCCCGTAGCTTAGCCACAGTTAGCAGTCAGTGGAAAAGGATATAAGAACTAAATATGCAAAGTAAGCCAAAAAGCAATAGCATAGTGGTAGAGACGTTGGCTGAAGAGCAGGCATTCATGGTTCGAGCTCCCACAGCACCAATTTTTATTTTTAGTAAAATAAGCACGAAACAAGTCCCTGACAAACATGTACACATATAAAATCATAGTTCATGTAAAATGTAATGAAATAGTCCATTTATTTTGAAGAAATGTGAGATAACAAAATAATAAAAAATGCCAGATGTGCCTATAGCTGAGCTACAGTTTAACAAGGTGAGTGCATCTGCCCGTAGGTGAGCAGTGGTTTAACAGGTGCAAAATGAGTGCCTGTAGGTGAGCAGTGGTTTAACACGCTGAAACTGTGTGCCCCTAGCTGAGCTGAGCGTAATATGCATGCTGATAGCCAAATGAGGCGTAAACCAGCGTAACCCGTTTGCGTGGAGCTGCGCACCACGCCAACAAGCTAACCGGCGGGCAACGTTGAGCAAGCCGTATCAAAACTGCCTTTACACAGACACACCCCTCAGCCTGTCTAGACAGTCATAAAAAATAAAAAGCAGTAGCCAGGTTCGAACCCAGGATACTATGCACCAAAGTACTGAGCCACTAAGCCATGACAGCAGTACCTACACATGCAGTAACAGCAAATATATAGGAATGAATACAAAGTGGAGCATGACAAAGCAGGTTTTGTGAAGTGGATACAATTCCAAAATGGCCAATCACAGATATGTGTGGGGAAAACGGCATATATAAGCCCCATAGGCGGGAATACACAGCATAAACGATTGTAGAACTGACTTTCAGCCAGAATGTCAGGAGTAGGTGAGGGTAGTTGCTTTTGAGCACAGAGGTGGGGCATTGAGGAGTCCAGATACATGGTCTGGCTCCTAGTCCACAATCATGAGACCCAACTCATGCAGGGCCAGGTCCTGTGGGGAGCATATAGGGCCGAGGCGTGGGACCGGTTGGCTCATGATCTCACCAGTGCCAGAGGGATTCCAAGGACTGGCGAGCAGGTTCGTCACCACCATGCGGACCTGAAGAGACGCAAGCAGGACCAATTGAACCTTTGGATCCAGGAGGCCCGGCAAATGCCCAACGCCCCACTACTGAGTAAGTTACATTTAATTATGTATGTAAGAAATTAAACTAGCTGATATTATGGAGATGTGTATTCCAATATTACTTCATTTATATTACAGCTGTAGGTGTCCGTTCTGCGAAACGCAGAGCCTATGGCGATAGGCTGGTGCGGTTGCGCCACCAGGCAGGTCAGTAATCCTCTCCCAGTAACTGTAAAGAAATATAAAAGTATGACAGTTAGCAAAAGAGTGCAGTGTAGTCACTAAGTAATAGAATGTGCAAGTAACAGTGTAAGAGTGTTTGCAAGTATTGCTTGATTACAAAAGTGTGTTGCAGTCTGTAATCCAAACAGAAAAATGAAAATGTCTGAAATAAAGTCTGAAATAAAGATGCCCCACCTGTAATATAATAGTACACAACCTGCAGCAGGCTGAAAAGTACAGCTGCAGAAGATGAGCAAATCACATGTGTGAAATATACCCCTGTTGAAATACTGAAACATGATAGAAGTGAGACTGCTGGAAAGGATTGTAATAACTACAGGTAAAACATGTCAATAAAGCCTAGAAGTAAGTACCATCCTGAATAGTAAAATAAAAACAAGTGAGAGAGTGTGAGAAAGTGTTATGAATCCACCAATAAAGTAGTAATAACCCCTGAATAAAGTATGCTGCAGTCAGTACAGAATGAAATGCATGTGAGAAGAAAACCAAACAGCGAAATCTGTTCAAAGTGTTGCTGCAGCTGGAATGTATATCCCAAAATCTGGATATTTTGCTCTCAGTTTGCAATATGCAGATAGTATGATTGTCTGACATACCAAACATCCACAGTTGTCTATAGCTATATAAAGCAAATGTAGCAGGATGATGTAGCTGAAAAAAGCCAGATATGAATGTGTATGAAGAACAATAAAATGTATATTGATGTAGCAGTAACAGTCCTATCACCAAATTGAAGTAGTTATCATATAGGAAACTGTAGTTAGAACAGTAGTGTGTATATATGTGCAGCTATTAGAAATGTACAGTATATGTATTGGTATTCGAAGGTGTTAATATTATTTTCTTCACCCCACCCTATAACCACATATAACCCATTCCATGTGAAAATGGTATGTGCAATCACAATTAACACCCCTGGACATTTGTCCTGTTGGGTCATAAATATTTGCATGTCCGTTGATGCATCTGCCCTGTTCATACATCCAAACCTGATGGCCTGTTGCCATCAATCAACCCTGCATGTTGTTGGACTGTGTATTGCTGTTCAAATTATGCATGTGTTATGCTCGCTGTTCAATGGTGTAAATATCTGGGTGTTTGGTTAATGGGAATACTAATGCATGCTGTTACAACTAATTGTGAATGGTATTATATGTTACTAACCCAAACTGTCATGACATAATGCAAAACATAGGACGACAGGGAAGGCGGGTTCCAGCGGACCCACCTCTCCCACCTCAGCTGGCGAGTGCACCTGGCACTAGTGCCCAGTCTGGACCATCCTCCGGTGACCCTGTGCCACCTGCGGGTGGAAGCACTGCAGTGGATGGGGCTTGTCCCCCCTCTGCAAGTGTGGCCGGAGGAGAACCACCACTCACCCTCCGTAACGTCCAGACTGTGGTGCGTAGGGAGATCCAGGAATCTGTTCTTGGGCCCCTATGCCAGCTTGAGGCACAGGTGGCACAACTAACAGGCATGCCTGTTGCCTGGCCTACACATCCCTCAGCACAGCCCCGTCCTGGGCAGTGAAGGTACAGTGGCAACTGCCCATGGGTGGGGATATCAGTTCCACTGTTGCCATCTGTGGGCTCATGGGCTCTGGATATCCAAACATCCATCCCCGTCAATTGTGTAACCCCCCCACACATGTCATACACCACCCCTGTATGAGTCTTGTTTGTCTTGTCTGTTGACCTACCCAACCTACCTCCCCAGCTATACTGACTTCCTTCACCTGACATACCACTCTCACCTGAAAAAAAAAAAAAAGGGCACTCTGTACCCAGAAAAAAATTACGTCCCATACATAGCTGCCCATTCCGCACACATGTCTGCTGGACATGGAAACTATCAATTACAGTTGGCTGTACAACAGGTATTATTGTTGTCCTGACACCTCTCTCAGGGGTGGAAGGTTTCAAATGTCACACCAAATTAGATACATATGCACAGCTGTTGCTGATGAAGAAATGGGCAGCTATGGGCCTTACCTACATCCCTCCTGCAAATCCCAAGCTTATTTCCCTACTGTCTTACCCTCTTTGTGACCCCTTTTTCACCACTTTCCTGTCTCCCCATTTTCATTTCTTTCAAAGAAATATAGCGTGGGTTTGCGCCAGAGTAAGCACCATTAAGCAGTTGTAAGCGGGTGTGCGCGGAGCTGAACGCCAGTGCGCATGTGGGAGCTCCGCGCAAACCAGCGCTAACCTGGTTACAACTGCTTAAAAGTGCCTTAGTAACTCTGATTGACAGGTCCTGTAGTCAGTTCAAAAGCAAATCCCACTGTCAGTCCCGAACCCAGGACCTTGGAAACAATAGTCTGCATGACCTACCACTAAGCCATGACTCTTATACAAGAACATTGTGCTAAAATAAATATATCATGTAATAGTAGGAATGAATGTAAAGGATGTGTAGTACACAAAGCATGTCATTCACACTTACTGTCAGAACTAGTGGATTTCCATAATAGTAGTGTGTGAACAGAAACAGCCATGCTAGTTGGTAGCTAGTAGGCAATAATGTGAGTTAATGGACATATATAAATGTATGTATATTGATATATATATGTATAGTTGTAGGTGTCATTGTGCATACACACTTACTACAGGAAACAGGAGAGAGGAATGGAGAAATGTGAATCTACAACACAGGCTGAATCATGAGAGAGATACTAACCTTTACACTCACAGAACAGTGTCCACAGCATACCAGCATGGTCCCCGCCCTTACAATCTGAAAGGACAACGCCTATCTCACATACCCTTTTATAGCACCGTCCTGAAATCACAGTGAGAACTGCAATCAGTGCACAACTGGCTGCATGCAATTAGCAAATGCTGGCTTACAATTGGTGCAGAGGCCATCACATGGACTTATGCAGATACCTACAAAAGCATCCTGTACTCACACTCCACACATGCAATACGTTCATTGCACTGTCTGGAGGCAGACAGAGAGAGAGAGACAGACAGAGACAGAGACAGAGAGTGAGAGAAAAAAAAAACAACAACAACACACGGTACACACACTGAGTCTAAGCTGTCAGCAGTAACAGTAGCAAGCCGTGCCAGCAGCAGCAGGAAGCAGAAGTAGTCGTAACGCAACCAGCTGTGACAAACACAGGTAATGTAAAGTAGCAGGTTAATAGTCTGCATACTGTGAACCCTCCAAATGTGTCATAGGTCTGTATCTGTAGGTATGTCCACGTGATATGTTGTGTGCACGTAGTTCCACCAAAAGGGGATAACTATACATTACATGTCAGTCAGTGTTAGGCCATGATCCTGGCAGCAGTTTTTTGTTGCAGTGAGGCCCGTCTGTAGGATGTGTGTGTCAGCTGGTGTAATGACTATGGCGCTTAGTTAGCAGTCATCTGGGAACTTTGTCATCCACAACCTGCACATGTTCGCTTCTATATCTGAGAAATAAATGCCAAACAAGAGGGGTCCTAGGACAGAGGCCTGTGGGATACCACATGTGACTGGCATTGAGTCTGACATGGCTCCTACAATATCGATATTATGGATTCTGTATGTCAACCAGTGTGCAACCCATCATGTGACATATGTAGTAACATGTAAGCTAATGAGCTTGTCTATGATGCCTGAGTGGAGTACTGTGTTGAAGGCCTTAGGCAAGTCCAGGTAGGCTGTATGGATTGTGTTACCCTCATCAATGGCTGTAGTGACTGTTTTGAAAGGTCAACCAGGTTCAAAAGGCAGGATCAGCCCATCACAAAGGCAAACTGGCCGGGAACAAGTGTCTGCAGGTACCCAATATTGCTGTATATGCGTCCCATACTGAATAATTCCATAGCTTAGCAGACCAGGCTGGTTAAGCTTATGGTGCGGTAGTTCCCAGGGTCAGTAGAGGTGCCTCCTTAGTGGAGTGGGACCACTGTTGCTGTATGCCAGTGTACAGGTACATATCCTGTAGTACGGCCAAGGTTAAATATCAGTCTTATATGCGGTTGTATGTCCTCTTGGAGTGTATGTAGCACACATCCAGGGATACCATCAGGTCACAGAGATGCTGTGTGTTCTGCTTTGCTGAGGGTGGCCCTCACCTGGACATGTGAGATGATAGGGAGGTTACATTCAGCTATGATAAGTATTTCTACTTGTGGGGGAGAAGGAGGGGGGATACATGCACCTAACCTGTCTGCAAGAATGTTGCCAATATCTGTGTGTTTGGTGACTGTTAAGTAGGTGTGTATTAACTCAGAGCATATCTGAGGGATTTGGACCATATGTGTAACATAACTGAAGAAGGCCTTGTGGTTATCTATAGTGTTTGTGGCCATTTCCCTCCCAGAGTAGGCCGTGGAAGTTGTTATGAGAGACCGTAGCATATTACCAGTGCTGACCACAGATGCCTTCCCTTAATGTGAATCTGCTCTGTCCTGCAGTAGCCTCCTTCTATTGTTATACAATCCGCCTTTAGCTGGGGTCCACCAGACAGGATGCCTAACCTTTGTGCATAGTGTCTGGTTTAGAAATGTGTGTGTGCATGTTCCATGCAATCTGTGGGATGTCCGTGGGAAGCATTTGCAAAGGGGTCAGCAGTGTGGGTTGTGGCTTCCACTGGCCCAGTTGCCTGCATGGATACCATCTCAGTCCTAACAAGTGAATAACTGTCTAATCACATACATATCAAAGTAGTCTACTGTGCTGGTGGTGGTGGTGGGATATGTATATCCAGGCCGAGTAACTTGTGTCCAGATCACACTAGTGGATGGCGTTCCACATACAGTACCTTGGTATGAACCCCCAGAGTGAGGCTGTGCATTGGACCTGTCGCAGTGTGCTGACCGATGGGGCATGCTACTATGTTGTATGGAATGTGGCAGGTATTGTTGCACAGGTGTTGGCTGAGCACTGATATCTGGCCATGTACTTGTGTATCCACCAAGAGACACACACACATGCTACATATGGGAGTAGTAGTATATCACTACAGTTGAGTATCATGTATAGTATGTGTGCCATATATTGCTGACACAGTCTGCTGATATCCTGTTTGTGTTCTCTTCCAGGGAGATGGTGCATCAGCGTAATCCTGCCTACTCTGCAGCAGAAGATGAGGAGATACACCAGAGCCTGGTGCGGGATTATGACATACTGTTTTCCCGCACCAGCCAGAATCAGCAGGAGAGGCCTGCACTGTGGAAAGACCTTGTCTGTAGGATAAATGACATTGGCACGCATAATAGGACATATGAGCAGGTACGACATCACTGCAGTGATTTAATCAGAAATGTCCGTCAGCGTGCGTCGGATATCCACAGGCAACAGGTTGCCACAGGAGGTGGGGTGGCCACACATCCCCCCCTCACCAGACTGGAGGGGCTACTCCTAAGTGTTGTGGCTCCAGCCCCAGAACAGCAACAGCAATACACCTGCATCATGATGGAGGCTGGATCCACACAGCAGCACGACATGGAGCGTGCAGGTAATATGCCATATGTACACTTGACTGTTCTGTACACTGTTAGTTTATGCATGTGTAAGGTGCGTCCATGGTATGTAGCTGTCAACATAGTATGTAATTGTGCAGGTGTGATATTGGCAATAGTAGCAGCTGATGTGTGAAAGGCAACTGGTGTACTACTGCACTGCATCATATGCAGTATCAATGGCACAGTTGTGCCCACTGACATTAACCACCTCATTTCTGCAGGTCCCTCCGGTGTCACAGCAAGGCAGGCCATCCATGCTGGTGAGTGTGCTTAACAATACCTATAATAGTCCTGATAGTGCTAGTAATACTAGTGTAACTCAGTAGTGCTCTGCGTGTATACTGCGGGGTGTGCATGTGTGCATGTGTGCCTGTGTCCATGTGTGCATGTGTGCCTGTGTCCACGTGTGCATGTGTGCATGTGTGCCTGTGTCCACGTGTGCATGTGTCCATGTGTGCATGTGTGCATGTGTCCACATGTCCATGTGTGCATGTGTGCATGTGTGCCTGTGTCCATGTGTGCATGTGTCCACGTGTGCATGTGTGCATGTGTGTATAAGTGCATCACTGGCAACATTGTGTGGACACTGTAAACTGTGTTTCCTGTCTTCCTCCCATGGGTTCTGGTGCTGCTCTGGTGTCCTGCAGCAGGGAACCTGAATCTGGAGCCACAGGTACTGGTAATGATGATATCTGTGTAATGGCACAGGAAGGTGTGTCAGGGTCCGCCATTGGTCAGCCAATTGACAGTACACAGCTGTCAACCCCATCATTGCGCACAGTCATCCTGCCAGTACATCCTATGTCACCATTGTCCCTAGGTGATGGACAGGATACAGTGGGCATTGACCAGGGTAATGTGGTATCTGTGGCACATGCTTCCCCACACAGCAGCCATGGGCAGGGTCCTGCGATGGTACCACACAGACAGTTGCCCATGGGTTCTTGTGGGAGCATCCATGGGCGTACTGCCTCTGGCAGATGTGCCCAAAGAGGTCTGTCAACCTCAGCTATGTTTCAGGTTGTCATGCAGGCACAGTCGCGTATGGAAAGATACACCAGACAGGGTCTGAGGGAGCTGAGAGCATGCCGCAAAGCCATGACTGACAGTATGCATGACATCGCGGATGCTATCCATAATTTCACCGATGTCATAGACAGACGTTGTGGGGACATATTACAGCAGTTCCACAACCACATGTCCATGAGCCAGGGCAATGGTGGGCGGTTGCAGCGTTGACGTGGCCGTATGCCAGCAACAGCAGCAGCTGGCAATCAGCGCGGATGACAACAGGCCCGCGCACGCCCCCATAGTGCCAGCAGCAGCCCCAGCAATGCTGGATCTGTGCTGTCATCAGAACGCCCCAGGAAACCACATGCACATGGCTCTGGACAGTCCCAACAGGGACCTGTGTCCAGTCAACACGCTCCTGCTTCTGATGACAGTACCCAGTCTGGCTTAGTACCGGATACGGTCCGTAGCACCCCTGCCAGGCACAGGTACTGTGTCCGTGCCCACAGACACTGATCTGTATGACCTGCCAGGTGCAGTCTGTGGCTGTCCACAAACCCCTGTATATGGCAGCCGTGAGGTGGAACTGTGTGCGTGCATACACACATGCGAAATGTTAACACCTAGGGCTACCACATACATGCACACACTGCACCAACAGTGCCCCACCCTGTACTGCTGTCCCTCACCAACACACATGTTTATTCATTTTTCAAATTCAATGAAAGTCTTTTTTAAACTAATGTGTTTTAATGTATTTATTAGACGAAAAAGATTTTATATATTCATTTACGTATTGATGAATATTTTAGGAATAACTTTGTATTTCAGATAGGTAAAGGTATATAAGCACTATTGCACTTTTCTCATATATTCAACTAATGAATATTCATGAATCCTTACACAGAAGTTGATTTGTTGATTTTAAATGAAATGGAGGGTTTTCATTGGATTGGTTTGAATTAATTAACTTGGTAAAAGTATATAATTGATTTATTTGACATTCTATTTTATCTGATGAAGTCCTGTTTGGAAGAAAACGCAAATTGAGTGTAAACAGCGTTAATGTCGATTTTCTCTGTCAATAAAACTAGTGGAATTATCCAGTTTGGAGGAGTATTTCTTGGTCAAAGGCACTGTTTTCTGGTTTTTGAGTTTTGGATTGGTGCCTAACACCTTTTATTGGCCTCACCAACACACATACACACACATGTCAATTGGTGGTATCAGTGGCAGATGCAGGCATACCTAATTCACACCCTGTGCATATGATGAAACTGTGCCACCTCCTGCAATCTCCAACATCAGTGCAGGAACAGGTAAACACGTTGCTGATGCACAGGGTGACTACATAGAAGTTTATTAGTAGTATCATGTTGGTAACAGTACAGTGTGCTGATATCACTGTGTGTATATCCCAGCATGCCTGATGCAGTAACCGTATGACTGTCCTGAATTGTTATCTGCACCCATAGTACGTACCAAAGTGTAACAGCTGCACATTATTGCATACCGGTGGTAAGGATGTCAACAGATAGCCACACACATGGGTAGCACAGGGGGGAAGCTAATGCAAGTAGTGATACGCAATGATGGACATGTACAGTAATGGTGGCAAGTTGCCCACAACGACTATGCAATGTGGATGTTTGCGCATGTTGATATGTGTGCAGTACCAATGTAATCCAAATCACAATTAACTATGACATAATATCAGTTCTACCATGAGCATCTGCAGTGTGCATTCCTGGGTACATATTGATAGTGCCTACATATTTGCACTGTAACCTACTGTTAGTGTTACCCCTTCTTTGTTGTACAATGGACTACTTCCAGCCCTGCTTACTGTAGCTTTGTTTGCATGCATGTTTGCTTGGGGTTCCCTGGAACACTGCTTCCACCTGCAATGCAGAGTTACAGTGCTTCTGTGGACTCCTAGAGACATCTGCATAGTGTACGATACGTATGTCAGGATTACACATGACAGTACGTCACTGTCTGTCCTGTTCACATGTACATTGCCTGTGACACATTGCACATGTCTTACCTGGCATTTACCCACATGTGCAGTCATATATGCCAGTGCTATGAAATCAGTAGCAGTACACCCACACATACACACCTTCAGTATGTTGTTCCCCATTGGCCCTATGTGTTGGTAATCACCATGGCAATCACACTTCTAGGGTAGCATGTGCAAAGGTAACCTGTGAACCACCTCTATGGTCCAGTTGTGGTTTATGTGAGTCATGTGGCAATGTCACAGCTGCCACATGTATGCAGTCAACCAACACCCCTGGCTAGGAATGTACAACACATGTGTGGGATGCCACCACATAGCCAATCTGGGGACTGAGCACTCTGAACCCAGTAATGCCATACCCTGTCAGGTGGCATGACATACTACAGTGACTACAATACCAGTCTGACACAGACCCGCACTGACAGCAATCTGAACACACTGGGGCATACTTGGAGACTCAGAATAACATCCTGCCTGAGCATCACACACCTCCGTAGTTGGCACACAGGCATACGATACGTCGGAACAGAGCACATGCCACACATGGCACACACATCCCGTGTGCCACACACTCACAGCCTGTAGGGCTACACAACAAACCTGCTACAGATGTGTCAGGTACCTCTCTTGGCCGCTGCAGTGGGGTTCCGCTCAACAGGCTGTACATGGTGAAGGTCACAGTGATATGCCTGTGGGGCACTATGGTCCACCACAAAACACATGCATACAGGTCAGTCAGAGGCATGGACACATATGACTCATTCACTGACCATGCCACTATGGATGACCTGAGACATACCTCCCTGGACATGATCGAGAACATAGAAGGGATCTCTCCGCATGTGGCACAGGCCAGTATGAGCCTGATCTTGGTTGCCATCATACCCTCACCATGTATGCTACCACTATATGTAGGAAGGGTGTTCTATGTCTACATTCTGCTCAATCTCCAATGTCATTCATAGGGTATCCACTGGCTGTCAACGTGTGCTTACATGCTAGGGAAGCCACAATGATTTGCGAGGGGCAGCTTGCACATGACACCCATGGGCCAATGTATATTGGTGAAGCCCCTTGATACACACATACTGCCTTATGCTGCAGGACACGGATTACATAGCCACCTCCGCGGGTATCACACAGGATAGGACACTAACAGTGATGCTACACAACACCAGCAGTGTACACTGCAAGATGCATGCACTGGACACTGTCCTCAGCACGGTGAACTGCAATGTCTGTGCAGTACCAGAGTCCTGATCCACGGCCCACAGGTGCAAAGCATCACTGCCAGGTTATACCTCATACCATGCCTGTCGTCCCCTACACATGTAACACACATGGACAGGGGGGTGGTATCCCAAGGCACCACAGATATATACACACCTCCAGGTTGTTGGCACAGCACAAAGCATCAGGGCCTATTCATGTGCAGCTAACAGTGTGTCGGACTGCCTTCTGGTTCATAGCCTGGCACACACAACCCTCCAATACACAGGAAACCCACCTATCCTCCATAACAACACTGGCAATATGACAGTCTCAAGAACTATCTTTATATGGCTGGACTGCATCCAGCCAAACATTGTGCGTGAGCATTACTGTAGCTACAACACACTAGTTGAAGGGTTCCCAGCATGTGGTCACTGAATTGCAGTGGAATAACATGTTACCACTCCCACAACAGGTGGGAGCATGCAGCACCTGTACATCGACTACATGTAGACTATATGGCCCAGACCAGATGTGTATCCCCTGCTGTAGGTATTTTACCATATACACAAACACTGTATAGACACATACCACATGCAGCCCCTGCACAGTAAGACACAGTCATATTGTTATGCATTGCAAATACCATTTATCCACTTGAGGCACGTGTCAGACATGGTAACTACTGCAGGTCACAGGTATTTATGCGTATGTGTCACACACATACATCATGTGTGCATTGCCATTGCTGGTTTAGGCAATGGCATGCATTGTTATGCACAAAGACCCACACAAGGTCATAATGTGTGACACAACCACACGTGGCAGTTGTGGGTTTCCAAAACATACCTATATGTACTCTGACAATGGTAATAGACCCAGTAGCAGAGCGCACTACTGGCATTACTGGCCAACTAGCCCTGTTTGGCTGTGCTGATAGTTTGGTGACATCCCCTGTGTTTACTGGGGGAATATGCAGCATCTGCTGTATTGTAGTATTTGCCAAAAGGATCTGTTCTCTCACACTTGCATTTACACGCACACTACTACCCCCCCACACACACACCCACACACACACTTGCCATTTGCAGGATTCATACCCCTACCTAACTATGTCACGACACGTGAGAGACATGCATTAGCAAAATGCACTATTCGGATTACTAGGAGGTTCTTCTACTCTGGCTGTACTAATAGGGTGCTGACATCATCAGTGTTTGGAAAGGGTAATGTGCATCATGTAGTGTGATCTCCTGATTGCAAAAATGCACATGTCTTTCATACAGAATTGCACACACACAAACTCCCCACATCCAAACACACACACTTGCAGGTTTCAAACACCTACCTAACTATGTTATTACACTTGAGAGAGACACATTAGCGGAGTGCGCTATTCAAATTACTGGGAAGTTTCTCTTCTCCGCTGACCTCATCTGTGCTTAGATAGGGGAATGTGCATCCTATAGAGTGCTTTCACAGTTGCCAAACGGGACATCTCCCTCACACAGAATTGCACACACACTAACCACCCTCCACACACACTGGGCAGTTGCAAGATTCAAACCCCGACCTAACTATGTTATGACACTATTGACAGATGCATTAGAGGAGCATGCTATTCAAACTACTGGGAGGATTCCTTTCTCCTGCTGTACTTATAGGGTGCTGACATCATCCGTGCTTAGATAGGCGAATGTGCATCCTGTAGAATGCTTTCACAGTTGCCAAAAGGGACATCTCTCTCACACAGACTTGCACAGACATCAACCCAGCTCCACACACACTGGGCAGTTGCAGGATTCAAACCACTACCTAACTATGTTCTGACACTCTTAACAGACACATTAGCACAGCGCTCTATTCAAATTAGTGGGAGGTGTCCCTTCTCCTGCTGTACTTATAGGGTGCTGACATCATCCACGCTTAGATAGGGGAATGTGCATCTTGTAGAGTACTTTCACAGTTGCCAAAAGGGACATCTCCCACACACACACCTTAATCCTGCTCCACACACACTAGGCAGTTGCAGGATTCAAACCCCTACCTAACTATGTAATGATACTTGTGACAAACACATTAACAGAGTGTGCTATTGAAATTATGGGGAGGTTGCCCTTCTCCTGCTGTACTTATAGGGTGCTGACATCATCCGTGCTTAGATAGGGGAATGTGCATCCTGTAGAGTACTTTCACAGTTGCCAAAAGGGACATTTCCTCACACAGAGCTGCACACACATCAACCCCGCTCCACACACATTGGGCAGTTGTAGGATTCAAACCCCTACCTAACTATGTTATGACACTCATGACAGACACATTAAAAAAGCATGCTATTCAAATTACTGGGAGGTTTCCCTTCTCCTGCTGTACTTATAGGGTGCTGACATCATCCCTGCTTAGATAGGGGAATGTGCATCCTGTAGAGTACTTTCACAGTTGCCAAAAGAGACATCTCCCTCACACAGACTTCAAACACACTAACCCCCCCACACACACACTGGGCAGTTGCAGAATTCAAACCCCTACTGAACTATGTTATGACACTCATGACAGACGCATTAGCAAAGCGCAATATTCAAATGACTGGGAGGTTTCCCTTCTCCTGCTGTACTTATAGGGTGCTGACATCATCCATGCTTAGATAGAGGAATGTGCATCCTGTAGAGTACTTTCACAGTTGCCAAAATGGACATCTCCCTCACACAGACTTGCACACACATCAACCCCACTCCACACACACTGGGCAGTTGCGGGATTTAAACCCCTACCTAACTATGTTATGACACTCGTGACAGACACATTAGCAGAGCGTGACATTCAAATTACGGGGAGGATTCCTTCTCCTGCTGTACTTATAGGGTGCTGACATCATCCGTGCTTAGATTGGGGAAAGTGCATCCTGTAGAGTACTTTCACAGTTGCCAAAAGGGACATCTCCTCACACAGACTTGTACACACATCATCCCTGCTCCACACACACTGGGCAGTTGCAGGATTCAAACCTCTACCTAACTATGTTATGACACTCATGACAGACACATTAGCAGAGCCCGCTATTCAAATTACAAGGAGGTTTCCCTTCTCCTGCTGTACTTATAGGGTGCTGACATCATCCGTGCTTAGATACGGGAATGTGCATCCTGTAGAGTACTTTCACAGTTGCCAAAAGGGACATCTCCCTCCCAGAGACTTGCACACACATCAACCTCATTCCACACACACACTGGGCAGTGGCAGGATTCAAACCACTACCTAACTATGTTATGACACTCATGACAGACACATTAGCAGAACACGCTATTCAAATTACTGGGAGGTTTCCCTTCTCCTGCTGTACTTATAGGGTGCTGACATCATCCGTGCTTAGATAGGGGAATGTGCATCCTGTAGAGTACTTTCACAGTTGCCAAAAGGGACATCTCCCTCACACAGACTTGCACACACATCAACCCCACTCCACACACACTGGGCAGTTGCAGGATTCAAACCCCTACTTAACTATATTATAATACTTGTGACAGCCACATTAGCAGAGCGCGCTATTCAAATTACTGGGAGGTTTCCTTTCTCCTGCTGTACTGTTAGGGTGCTGACATCATCCGTGCTTAGATAGGGGAATGTGCACCTGGTAGAGTACTTTCACAGTTGCCAAAAGAGACATCTCCATCACACAGACTTGCACACACAACAACCCCGCTCCACACACACTGGGCATTTGCAGGATTCAAACCCCTATCTAACTATGTTATGACACTCGTGACAGACACATTAGCAGAGCATGTTATTCAAACTACTGGGAGGTTTCCCTTCTCCTACTGTACCAATAGGGTGCTGACATCATCAGTGCTTAGACAGGGGAATGTGCATCCTGTAGAGTACTTTCACAGTTGCCAAAAGGGACATCGCCCTCACACAGACTTGAACACACATCAACACTGCGCCACAAGCACTGGGTAGTTACAGGTTTCAAACCCCTACCTAACTATGTTATGACACTCGTGACAAACACATTAGCAGAGCACACTATTCAAATTACTGGGAAGTTTACTTTCTCCTGCTGTACTTATACGGTGCTGACATCATCTGTGCTTAGATAGAGGAATGTGAATCCTGTAGAGTACTTTCACAGTTGCCAAAAGGGACATCTTCCTCACACAGACTTGCACACACATCAACGCTGCTCCACACACACTGGGCAGTTGCAGGATTCAAACCCCTACCTAACTATGTTATGACACTCATAACAGACACATTAGCAGAGCATGCTATTCAAATTACGGAGAGGTTTCCTTTCTCCTGCTGTTCTTATAGGGTGCTGACATCATCTGTGCTTAGATAGGAGAATGTGCATCCTGTAGAGTACTTTCACAGTTGCCAAAAGGGACATTTCCCTTACACACGCATCAACCCTACTCCACACACACTGGACAGTTGCAGGATTCAAACCCCTACCTAACTATGTTATGATACTCGTGACAGACACATTAGCAGAGTGCGCTATTCAAATTACTGAGAGGTTTTCCTTCTCCTGCTGTACTTATAGGGTGCTGACATCATCCGTGCTTAGATTGGGGAATGTGCATCCTGTAGAGTACTTTCACAGTTGCCAAAAGGGACATCTCCCTCACACAGACTTGCACACACATCAACCCCGCTCCACACACACTGGGCAGTTGCAGGATTCAAACCCCTACCTAACTATGTTATGACACTCATGACAGACACATTAGCAAAGCGCGCTATTCAAATTACGGGGAGGTTTCCCTTCTCCTGCTGTACTTATAGGGTGCTGACATCATCCGTGCTTAGATAGGGGAATGTGCATCCTGTAGAGTACTTTCACAGTTGCCAAAAGGGACATCTCCTTCACACACATCAACCCCACTCCACACACTGAGCAGTTGTAAGATTCAAACCCCTACTTAACTATGTTATGACACTCGTGACAAACACATTAGCAGAGCGCGCTATTTAAATTACTGGGAGGATTCCCTTCTCCTGCTGTACTTATGGGGTGCTGACATCATCCGTGCTTAGATAGGGGAATGTGCATCCTGTAGAGTACTTTCACAGTTGCCAAAAGGGACATCTCCCTCACACACACATCAACCCCACTCCACACACACTGGGCAGTTGTAAGATTCAAACCCCTACCTATGTTATGACACTCATGACAGACACATTTGCAGAGTGCGATATTCAAATTACTGGGAGGATTTCCTTCGCCTGCTGTACTTATAGGGTGCTGACATCATCTGTGCTTAGATAGGGGAATGTGCATCCTGTAGAGTACTTTCACAGTTGCCAAATGGGACATCTCCCTCCCACAGACTTGCACACACATCAGTACAGCTCCACACACAGTTGTAGGATTCAAACCCCTACCTAACTATGTTATGACACTCGTGACAGACACGTCAGCAGAACATGCTATTCAAATTACTGGGAGGTTTCCTTCTCCTGCTGTACTTATAGGGTGCTGACATCATCCATGCTTAGATAGGGTAATGTGCATCCTGTAGAGTACTTTCACAGTTGCCAAAAGGGACATGTTCCTCACACAGACTTGCACACACATCAACCCCACTCCACACACACTGGGCAGTTGCAGGATTCAATCTCCTACCTAACTATGTTATGACATTCGTGACAGACACATTAGCAGAGCGCGCTATTCAAATTACGGGGAGGTTGCCCTTCTCCTGCTGTACTTATAGGGTGCTGACATCATCCGTGCTTAGATAGGGGAATGTGCATCCTGTACAGTACTGTCACAGTTGCCAAAAGGGACATCTCTCTCACACAGACTTGCACACACATCAACCCCGCTCCACACACAGTGGGCAGTTGTAGGATGAAAACCCCTACCTAACTATGTTATGACACTCGTGACAGACACATTAGCAGAGCACGCTATTCAAATTATGGGGAGGTTTCCCTTCTCCTGCTGTACTTATAGGGTGCTGACATCATCCGTGCTTAGATAGGGGAATGTGCATCCTGTAGAGTACTTTCACAGTTGCCAAAAGGGACATCTCCCTCACACACATCAACCCAACTCCACACACACTGGGCAGTTTCAGGATTCAAACCCCTACCTATCTACGTTATGACACTCGTGACAGACACATTAGCAGAGTGCGCTATTCAAATTACTGGGAGTTTTCCCTTCTCCTGCTGTACTGATAGGGTGCTGACATCATCCGTGCTTAGATAGGGGAATGTGCATCCTGTGGAGTACTTTCACTGTTGCAAAAAGGGACATCCCCCTCCCACACACATCAACGCCGAGTCACACACACTGGGCAGTTGCAGGATTCAAATCCCTACCTAACTATGTTATGACACTCGTATCAGACACATTAGCAAAGCGCGCTATTCAAACTAATGGAAGGTTTCTTTTCTCCTGCTATACTTATAGGGTGCTGACATCATCCGTGCTTAGATAGGGGAATGTGCATCCTGTAGAGTACTTTAACAGTTGCCAAAAGGGACATCTCCCTCACACAAACTTGCACACACATCAACCCCACTCCACACACACTGGGCAGTTGCAGGATTCAAATCCCTACCTAACTATGTTATGATACTCGTGACAGACACATTAGCAGAGCGCGCTATTCAAATTATGGGGAGGTTTCCCTTCTCCTGCTGTACTTATAGGGTGCTGACATCATCCATGCTTAGATAGGGGAATGTGCATCCTGTAGAGCATTTTCACAGTTGCCAAAAGGGACATCTCCCTCACACCGACTTGCACACACATCAACCCCGCTCCACACATGGGGCAGTTGCAAGATTCAAACCCCTACCTAACTAGGTTATGACACTCGTGACAGACACATTAGCA